>NW_010972666.1:75573-154836 GCF_000737465.1 Haliaeetus leucocephalus
CCCACCCCGAAACCCCCCCCCCCCCCCCCCGCCCCAGCACGAGCTAGCCATTTCCCAGCACGGACCAGCGGGGTTTCCAGCTCCCCACATTTAAAAGACGAGCTGCTGAGCTTTGCTGCAGGTTCTCGGTGGCCTTCGAGCGCCGGAGCCCTTCCCCTGCCCTGCCCCACGCCGGCCCCGGGGCTGCGAAGGCGTGAACTCCTGTGGCCAGGGCTACATCGGGGAGGAACACCTACAGATCTGGGTCCGGCCATAAGCACTGTTTCCACAGTGGCCGTGTAAAACTGTACGCTCGCCATTAACCCTCCATCTGCCAGAATGCAGGAGGACCGCCACGGTTAGGTCTCATGCCAAAGTAAAGGACGATGAGAAAAGCCAGTCAGGAACCACCAATGTATGCCACATGAATCAAATCGAAGACCTATCGCATGCAAAGGGATTTGGGGAGTGTGTGTGATTGCTCTATTTTACTGTAGATACTCCCCTCAAAATCGGTTGCACTTATTCAGGGACCTGAAGTTTTTCAAAGAACCACCCGGAGGTGCTGAATTTACTCTTCAGTGATTGGGAGGGGAAGGGAGACCCCACCAAAGCCCCTACTCTTCCCTAACTAGATTCTTTCTCAATAACTGGTACTTTCTAGATGCCCTCGATTACCTCCCCTTGAGCTTGACTTGTAATAGCAAAGGCCTGATATACAGTGGTAACGTCACAGGAAGCCATTTGAGGTAGTTTGGACTCTGCAAGAAAAAACAACAAAAAACCCTGTTCTTCATGTGGGCTGAAAAACTCTACTGAGTTTAGTCAAGCTAATATAACTTCTGTTTTATCTCAGGGAACCTCTAGGAACATGGAGGCTGACTAAAGCTCTTGACTGTTGCTGAGATTAAAGCACTTGTCTTGGCCTTACTGACCCCAAATTAGCCAAAAAAGGTGCCTAGCCAAGCCAGCACCCGGAGGGGCAGGAGGGCAGATACACCTAGACCGAAAGTGATAGCGGCTCCCACGGAAATTGTTTGGAAAACAAACCCGAGATGAATAGTCAATGTTCAGCTGTTGATTTGAAGCCACTGAACGGCCTGGGTATATAGCATATAGTTTTTAATGGTTTGAATAAGCAGCAGCCCACTAACCTCCCAGTACCATTAATTTATACAGCAGCAATCAGTGAAATTAAGTCACCCTGGGAATACAATCTGGCAAACTCCAGAACTACACAAATACTCTATTTTTTTTCATAGCTGTATCTTACAGATACCCCTCTCTCATATTGTAGAATTGTTTGGTTGAAGACACTCAGATAGCTCCGGGAAACCCAGAATTCAGCTCAAATTCACCAACTGTTTTGCAGGGCCGCTGCACAAGGCTCGACAGCTCTGCTTCAGACTGAGGTCCTGTCTTAGCTAGAAATCACCTGAAACTCTGTGGTTTTATCTGAGTGGAGCTTTAAAACCCAAACAGGGGGTGTGAAATCTCACAGATCAAAATGAGAAAAAAGGAGGTTGTATGAAACCCTGAGAACTTAAGCCCATGTTTTTCACACACACTCACTCTACTCCATAAATAGAACAAGGTATCACAAACTAAGGCCCAGCAGCATCGCTGAACGATGTTTTGCATATTACTATCCCTTATAGAATGGCTTGCTTCTGTTGTTATCCATAAGGAACCTTTGAAATCGGAAGAGCTGGAAAACAAAATAGATGTTCCGGAGGTAGAAGAGAGCGGACAGAGTATTACCAGCAATACCGTTGTTAAACAGCAGGAAGTTATCACTTGCCAGCTGAACCACAGTAAAGTAATTACGCGAGTTCTCCTCTCCCATTACATATACTAGTAAAAGGCAGTATTTTTAACTAGGGAATTTCCTAGGATTTTTGCTAACACGTTTTTCCTTTGCAATGGCAGTAGGCTAGAAGCAAGTGGGCAAGCCCACTGATGAGAGGCTACAGTTCAGGCTGAAACACTATAATTGCATTGGAGCAGACGGGCTGACCCTAAGATGGTAATCGCGGCAGTGCAGCGTGCGGTGGAGCATCTGCACGTGGAGCTCGCCAGTTCTGGGAAGAACTGCAAAACGTACGAGCAACTGAAACACACCAGAAAAGGAGGAGTACCACTCCGTCGCCACGTCCCTCAGCCGTGGAAGCATCACTGTCCAGCAGCACATAAGGGCAGGAAATACTGAGCCTGTAATTAAGCCACTGAAGAGGGAGTCAAGGCATGCGGGATCAAGTTCTCAACCTCTGCGAGTGCCTCCCTGGAACGATGTCCCTTCCTTCGCATTCAGACTGCGCCTGCCACCAAGGGGCAGAGGGTGGCCTTCCGCTGCCACCCGTAGCGCCCATACAGGAGCAGAAACTCCTTCAAACCCGTACATTTCAGCTGCGCTACCTTTTCATGCACACCAGAGAGACCTGACTGACTTTCACTTCTTCCATGTGCTGCAGTTTCACTCGCTGGCTAATTCCGAACAAGAAACATTCATCAGTAAAAACAAATCACAACAGGATGTAATGATGTGGAACAGATTACAAGTAAAGTTGTTTAGAACGGCTCGTCTACAGTTTTACTTGGTGTAAACCCTTGTAACTCTAGATTTCTCTAGCTTTCTAATTTTCAAGGAACGTTATCTGCCTGATTAATAATAGCATTTGTTTCTGTGTGCCCACAATCCAGGAGCAAAGGAAGGTAAGTATAGGTTAAACTACTAGTTATTTAGTCCCTGGCACTTAGGTACTCATTAGATACTTGCAATTTATCACAGATACAAAAAAAAAAAAAGCAAAATACTATCTACAATAACATAGGCTAGTCTTATAAATCTTGCCTTTAAATGACAATAGTTCCATAAAATTATCAGTATTTGCAAACACATAGTATATGCCTTTCCCCTACAGCTGAAGTAAAAATACAGGTGATATCTCCAAAGTTCGCAAATACCTTAAATGTTAATTTACTAGGATGCTTTGATATTTGTCTCACAAAGTATCAAACTGTCTGGAAAGGATGATTTTTCTCAGACTCAGTGAGATACAGGATGTGTAATCAACTGATCCTACAAAGTGCTGCAGGACCAGTTACAGAGTAGGGGCATTTTTGAGTGAGTCCAGCTCTTTGTGGTTGACACCTCTAATTAAAGATCAAGTTCACACACTCACACTCTCTTCTGATGTTCTATATGAAGGTTACATCACCATGTAAAAAATACTCAGAAATCCAGTAGCAATCACAAATTACTACCTGCAGTATATATTTTTTCCTCTGTCAAATGTGCACACACAGGATAATGTTCTAAGACCCTCTTCCCCCCACCTTAAAAAAAGTCCAGAAAAACAAACTGAAACCTTTCACCACATCTTCTTCCAGTTTAGACCAGAAGGAAATCAGAAATTTCCTCTGCTGAAATTCTTCAAACCAACTGTTTACAAGTCATTGTCAGTAACAAAAAAGATTTTCTATTTCAAGGCTTGCTTTTGGAGTGCACATAAATAATTCATTTCTATATGTTTTTTAGAAGAAGCGTGACCAGCACCAAGAGATCACTGTTGCTCTGAAGAAGACCAAATGGAGAAAGAAAAGGCAGGCAACTAGTATTATCTGTGGGTAAATTAAAGACAGCAAATGGAAGCACAGCGGGATTCATCCCGCAGCGGACTGCTGGAAGGCTCAATTCACCACAGCCACCTGATTTGGGATGTACTCACCAAAATAGTCCTATCTAGCTCTATTAAAGCAACTGGTTATTCACAGTTAAGACCAGAACTAAGTTTATCTCTACCAAGGCCTAATCAGTAGCTTTAATCATAAGACCATTCATCCATAGATATGCTGGACAGGTGAAGGCTGACATCAGATATTTAGCACCAACAGCAAAAAAAAAAAAATGCCACAGGAAGAAAAAAACCAACATAAAATCATGCGTAATTAGCAGCAGTCTGACTTGGTGGAGTTGAAATTTAATAGTTGTACTTAGGCTTGCTCTTTGCGCTCAGGCTAGCTCTGAAATCAGTGAGGTAATAGAGAGGAAAAGGAGAGGGGGGAGAAAGGGGGAAAGATAAGGGAGGGAGGAAAAGAAATTTGTAATTAGTAGTTGGTAACAGTTTTTGCAAGTCTAAAACCATTACGTGCTGATATTCCAGTTGGTTTCAGGGCAACGCACTTCACCTTCTTGACTGTCTAAGATCTGAACTACAGGATCACTGCCCCGCAAAGCCGTGTTCAGTGCAAGAACACAGTCTCTCTGCCTTACCTTTTCGCCAAGTTAAACTACAGGCGGCCTGGGACAGACATGTGCGCTTGCAGATCTGTTGGAAAAGTAAGCTTTCATCTGGATTGCAGCCTGTGGGCATTCTCATAAAGTTAATTACTGTGGGAGCACTTCCTTTGCCTCATCTCCCTCTGATCAGTCTTCCGTTTTATCCCACCCACCCAATCATGGATTCCTCATTGCTTTTTTTTCAAGGAACATACCAAAAAACTAAGTTCATCTTTTTTCCCTTTGCTGCAGATGGTGAGTTCAGTATATACTTTTATTTATTAACCCAAGGCACCTCCCATCACTTTTGTCTTCAAATCCAACAGTTCATCCAAGTATTCTCAACTGCGCTCCCCTTCCTTGCCAGCAACAGTGCCATGATTTTGTCTTGCCGAGATCTTTGCGATCTTTTCCCCACTCCGAAGCCCCCATCCTTCTCCTCTTCAGTCTATCTGGTTAAAACAAATGCACCTTCATGTCCATTTGGACTACAGGGTTTAAACTGGCCCGCTGGAGAGACACGAATTTTGGATCCGGACCCAGAATGCTGGCTGTGGCTGTGGTTCAGACTCATCTCTACCCAGCCAAAAGGAAATTGTTGTCATGTTCCAGGACTCACTTTGCAGCTTCATCTGCTGTCTGCTGAACAGTGTTCAGGATTGGAATCCAAAAGGCTCATTGATCTTGCAAAGGCTCTGTTTCATAATTTATTAACATCAGAAATGCTGAGTTATGAAGCAAAAGTTATGGAAAAATTCTCTTGAACGTTTACAATTTTTTTTGCACATCATTTGAGGTTTCCTGCTTCTCTAATTTGTGGGCTCTCTGTTGGGTTGTTTCTTTCACGTTTTAATGGGCAGCGTCCAACATTTGGCCTCCGCAGAGGTGTGCTGTAGGACTGGAATGCCTAGGGATCTGTCGTCAGTTAGCTTAATGGATTCCTAGTGTGCATAAAGAAACGAAGCAACCATGAGTTTGCCATCAGTGACCCAGCGTCCTGTTGCTATAACATCCCTCCCCAGAAGCCGAAAGTGTAATAAACCTTCTCATCCCATAGTTGCAGGATCTGCCTTTGACAGTTTGGCTGATGTACGCATTTTATTTGGCAGGAGTTAGAGGGAGATTTTTTCCTTTTTTTTTCCTTTTTGCTTTAATGACCCACAAGCTGATTTAGAGCAATAAACTGTTGCCATGAAGTTTTGTTGTGTTTCTTTTAAATAAAGGGGAGGGAGGGACTGCTACAATTTATGACTTTCAGAAGTAACTGAAACAGAAAGTCCATTCTTGCCACAAAATGAAGAGAAAAAGACTTCATCCAGAGAAACACCTCTGTCAATGTGTAGACATGAAGCCTAGATGAACTCATAAATTCAGCACTCTGCCTGCAATTAAGCAGGCTTCCTGGTGATTTGACAAAGAGTTAATGAGAAACGTGTCAGACAAAAACAGGTCATAGCACTGAAAACCGATGGGAAGAGCAGCTGAGCCAAACCCAACTTGCTTGCTGCCCCCAGCTTAGGGCCACAGGAAAAGCTCTAAGTATATTCAGCGAGAACTACTTTTCTTTGTGTAAATTTCTTGTCCAAACATACGGTCCTCCAGCACAGCCGGGAGTCAGCTCCCCATCCCCAAAAACGCCAGATGATAAGGAGAGAAAATGCTATTCCCTGAAAGCCTCTACCTGCGCTTTAACCTACGCGTACGCGGTAGACCTCTTGCCACCAAGCGAGCTACTCGGGCCCTCGTCTTCAAAACACTCGTACGCGCGTGCTGCAGAGGACTCCACGTTCCAGTTCTAAGTGCTCTTAAGCGACTGCAGGATCAGGGAGCTTGATTCACCCGCGACTGACTGTCCGGCTCCGTGAACCGGCTCTGTGGCCATCCTCAGGAGTGTCCTCAGCATCCACATTCGCTCCTGTTTGCAAGCAGACTTTCGGATTTTCGGCAGAACGGCCGGGCGTGCAGGAACCGCGGGCTCTGTGACAAAAGCCCAGCGTATCCAAACATTGGGAAAGCTCAGAGGAGAGGAAAAGAAATCTTTACGGATCTCCTCCTGTCAAACAAGCATGTTGCCGTCTCACCAGTACCAAGACAGAGCCGGGAGAACCACGGGCGTGAGGCAACCCAGCTGGATTGCACCGGGGCCGGCGGGATCCGTGATGCCGGGCAGAGGCAAGAGCAACCGCTGCCGAGCCCGGTGCCGCTGCAGCCAACGGGAGGGAGACCGATTCAGGTTTTTAAAAGAACAAAATGTTTTTGAACTTTCACTCCCACTCAAGCCACACGTCTGGAGTGGAAATTTTCCACTGGTGTATGTGTTTCTGAGTCTGCTGCGGCGCTACCGTATTATCTGGTTTCATGAAGGATCTGAAGGAAAAATAACAGCAAGCTGCAGGGAAGGTTGTTACTGAGACATACTTTTGTCACAGAAAAATAACCTTCTCATTCTTTTCTCCACCACATCTAAAGAACACGAGAAATCACGTGGAACAAGGCTGTTTTCTACCAAAATGTCCTGTTCAATTTCCAAAGCAGAGGAGTCTGGATAGCTCACACAAGCTTTGGGAGCGAGGCTGAATTTCTCGAGCCTGTTTGAATGCAACCGAGCCTTTTGAAGGTCTGCCCATTATTAAATGCTATTCTCTTACGTACCAGCACAGAACAGCCAGCGAGTATTTCCTATGTGTCAGTTAGCTTTGCATGAGGAGAAAAAGTCTGCAAAATTGCAGTGTCATCGATGTGTCTTTCAAGCACAGCAGATTCATTCCAGCTGAACGTACATCAGACCTGACCGTAAATACAAAGCCTCGCAGGAGATACCGACAGCAGCAATAATTATATAGCACACCATTTACAGAGCTCGTTAAATATGATCTCCACGAAGGCATCTCCTGCTCTACAAAGCAGCTTGATGCAACAGGCACCACAGTGTTTCAGACGCCGTATTGATTACGCTGCGGAGCAAGTTCCGTGCAAAGGGGTAAAGAGGAGAAGTGGAGAATTGAGAAAAATCAACACCGGCTCTGCTTTCCCTCTCCTGTACGTAGCATTCCCTATCTTCTCACTGTGGAGGTGTAGTTTTGCTCCCCAGAAGACAACCCTGAATAACACAGGATGTCAAAGAAGATGCTACCAACGCCAGCTCCTGTTGATGCATGAAACCAATTCCACCCCCTTGTATTTCTCTCCCACCCTCATCCTCTTTGAGGGCACTCAGCTAAGCTTGCACAGCACCATCTAATCACCACGCAGAAAAACTTAAAGTAAAAATCTCAAAACAGAAGACGACTTTCAGGATGATGGCAGGCATTTATCTCAACAAAAGCTCATTTTTCACTAGTAACATAATTCATACCACACTGATTTAAATTAAACAGTAAACTGTAAAAAATTATGCTTGAATCAAATCACAGGGTTGCTTCAGATTATTGTACACACAAGTCAAGACAGGGATTTCCAGTTCTTTGTAATATACACACACACAAACTTCGAAGTTTTCCTCCCCCCGAAAGAGTTCAAGACATCACACTTTTGTATTCTACTTCATTTTGCCTCATTTTCAAAAATAGTAAAGTTCTAAAAGCTTAATAGATGAAAAATAAACGGGAACTTCAGAGAAGTTTCATCGGATAAACAAAAGACAGAGACTATTTGCAGGCAGATGAGGATTTAGAGAGCTTCAGGACATTTCATTTCACTGAACTAAGGAAGAGGGAGCAGAAGAAGTACAGCAGGGCTGAACTTCCAGTGCCGTTCCAAGGGATTCAAACAGACACGATTCGCCAGCGTCTTCCAGCTTCTGTGGAGATACAAAACGCTTTGGGGTCTGATTAGCCTGGTACTATTTCAAAAGGAAGATGCGGTGCTAAAATGGCTCGCTCTGATGAAAGAGTGCCAGTTAGCCAAGGGGAAGGAAGACCAGGGCAGCACTCCTGGCAAAAGGGAGCAAAACACAGGCACAGAAGCCAAACAGAACCTTACTGTATTAAGACGGGAACATTTTCTGATGGTAATTTCTCTATGAGTCCTCTTACCACTTGAGACACAGCTTCCCAAACAGCTCTCCTCAGACTTTTTTCCCCAGTGCTCCAGCTAAATGAGCTTTGCTGTTTTTCCAAAGTGAACAATTCCCATAACCCAGCTGAAGGCACTGCAAAGCCCGACGCACAAGACTTGTTCTTAAATTTCCAACAGTACACCGGTCTGTCGTACAGGACAAAAATCCCAGCAGCCCCCACGCCGGCACAGTGTGGAGGTGGATGACTCCAGAGCGCTCACTAAGCAAAACATCTGGCTCACCATTATTTTGAACAGATTTGCAAGACTTCGAATCTTCGCCTCATTGCTCTACAAGCGTGTTACATGCATCTCGATAATGATCAGTCTTGAGGAATTTTGCCACTTTTAACAGCCAAGGATGCCTTTTGGAAATGGTAGATGTTGTCCTACAAACACTCGATTCTTGGTGCGAAAGTGCCGAAGAAATAGGAAGGCGCCCAAGGAAGTCTGACCGCTCTCTTTCTGGTCACTTTTCCTTATTGCCTGCCCAGTATTTGCGGTCCCTCAGCAGGCTGAGTTGTGCAGCACGGTGGAGATGCCAGTTCCCCACAGGTCTTTCTGTTAGAAATATTCGCATACATGCTGCCAAGGACTGAAAATGAACAATTCTCTGCAGAAGTTACAATGAGCCATTTTTGACTGAGCTAAAGCGAACATTACAACATCCTCAGGTGCAGGGCAATATATGCAGTACGAAACAGTGATTTTTTGCAAATTCTGCAAATTAGGCTCCAAAATCACACAGCTGTCTTAAAAATCATGAGATGACAAAAAATGCTGATGGATTCTTTTCACTTTCTGGATCTGTTGTCTGTAATTGACTGACCTTAGGGTTCCCTGCACCCGGCAATTAAGAAACCTGAGGTCCTGTACTAATCACTTGTTTCCAGGAACTGGGGCTTTACCCTGAACGTTGAAAGTGGCAAGACAGGCAGCATCCACTATGGCAAAAGCAAAGAAAATGGCTCCTTCCCCTTATTCATACTCAAAAGGTGCTACTGCTGTAAAGAAAACACAGCCAACCTTAAAAATAAATTCTGATCGGCTTCCTTAGGTGTGTTTTGGGTGTTTCGCTAGAGCAGTATGTGTGGAGGTTACTGCTGCTTGTTTTAAATCATTTCTTATTACTGCAACTTTATTTTAATAACGTTTTGGGAATGGAGTTGTGGAACACCACTAACATGTAGACCTCTTCAGAGTGATTTATTGACAGCACTGAGTGCCAAAACCATTTGCCGCATTTTACACTCTGGCCAAAAAAGTAGCAGAGACTTCAAATGCCCATTCATACTGCTAATATCAATTACAAAATACCAGCCTTTTTACAGCGCTAGCAAAGTCCACCGAAGGATCTAGCACGAGAAGATCCACGTGAAATAACATTGTCTTATGGCCTCTTATGAACCTCTTCCTCAGGAATAATTCAGACCGTCATCTGACAGTCCTGGCAGCTCCACTCCCTTCCCCTGCAAACCCCTTGCTCTCAAATTATCCCTGATCATTAATAATATATGAAAGAAATTATAACATCCATTATCCAGGTACCCCAGGGAAAGGTGAATGAATTCAGAGAGCTGAGGTTCCTGAAATAGCACATATTTTCCATTTAATTAATAGATTTGGGGATATATGGCCCAAGTTCAAGTAACAGGAAGATGCAGATAACCGATGTCCAAATAATTAAGCCCGTGTCCTGTGGTATACTTGATGGCTACAACTTCTGCGTCTCACTCCCTAAAACTGAGAAGAGAATTATTTATTCTTAAAGCTCAATATCTGGAATTATCCCTGCCACCTGGTTTTGGTGGTTGGGCCCCATTTTGAACACCTCAGCATACCACAAATCAAACTGTCTGTCAGGGAATTAAAATTACTGGGAATCAAAAGTATAGGGAATCAAAATTACTGGCAGGGTAGGCTATAAGCAATGCAACAAGACCAAGCTGTTAAATGTCTTAAGAGGTAGGAAAGGACCTGAGGTTTCATTCTGTACGTGACTGGTGCCAGTTACATCCATGCAACGACAAACACCGTGTTGGTCTCGCTTCTGTCTTCACCCACAGCTTCTGTCTCACGTGCAGAAGCATCTGTGCGCGAGCACCCTGCCTTAGGTACTACTGAACCGAGCCCCAGGTTGGTCACGACTGACACGTCCTACCCCACGTGTCAGCTAGACACAACTGTGGGAAGAAGGGCACCACCAGCAAAAAAGCTGCCAAAGGTGTGGTTCAGAGCAGCAAAGCGAGCAAGAGAAGGCAAGCCCTCAGTAAGACAGGTATCACGCTCTTCTGGCACTAAATTTACCAGCAAGGATATGCCCGATATGGAGGATTACTATCCCTCCTTCCTTTTCACGTCAGCATACATAATGGCAATCAAGGAGCCTAGGAATAGTCATCTGGAAGTGTGTACTTTTCCACTTACTAGCTTTAAATGCCTTGAATTTACAGGCCAAAAGGGTGCATATTACCACAGCTTTAGCCATGCCCTTACACTTTCCGAACGGAGATTTAAAAAACCAAAACCAACCACCCCAAAAAGAAACCCTAAAGCAAAGCAAGGCACTACCCTCCCCCCGGGCTGACACCACCGCGAGCCCAGCTGCACCAAGGCTTCATTTACACAGGAAACCCCCCCAAAGGTGCCACAATCGCACGAGGAAGCACAGTCCTTGTAACCTTTCTTATCAGAAATGAGTAAGGCAGCTGCTTTGCAGACTATTCTCGTGCTCTTTAGAAGGTGTGAAATAGATGAGTTTGTGAACTGGGTTGGCACTGAGAAAAAGAATGAAAGGATATTATAGGTTTCCCTCCTGACCCATGCAGCTGATCAAAAACAGGAACAGCAGACCCTGTTTAAAGAGCTTTGAAAACAAAGCAGCCATCTCACACCAAGCCAAAGAGAAATTTTCTCTTGATGTAGTAACAATGTACTGCTCACCTCTCATAAAGCTGAAATGTGTGATTTCTTTATAGTTGATATTTACCGAAAACATTACCAAAGGAAGGTGCAAAAATGAGGCGATGAAGCCTGTGCACCCGTTCCACAGCAGCACCGGAGGCTCCTACCCTGCTGAGCTACATCCTGCATAAGAGCTGCCTATTGATTTATTTTAAGAATATATACAAACAAGATCGCAAGAGACCTTCCCAGCACAAAGGCAGAACCGATTCTTTCTGTGAGGTCCGGTCCTCGACTCGCCCCCTCGGGGACGCTCAGGTAGCGCGGGCAGGACAGAAGAGGCAGGTCCCAGGGGCACTGACGGTAGAGCCAACCGGCCACGGCACGACACTGCCCATCGGCACAAACCTGCGGGGGCTCCGAGGGGGGCTGGGAAGGAGAATCGATAACCAGTTGCTCACCTCGCCTTGGGCTGCTAGAGGGACAAGGAGGACAGCTGTCTGGTTTGGGAGACTGGGGCGTGAGGGAGGCAGTTCCTCAGCTTTGGGCTTGGAGAAGCGAGCAGTGAAGCATCCAGGCTTATCCCGTCCCTTTGCCTTGCAACATAGGGATATTTGCCGAATAACGAGAGCAAGGTAAGGGAAGCAGATCCTCAGAGCACCTCCAGCTTCTAGAGAATCTGCTCCTGCGCTAGTTCGCCTCCCGAGGCAGATGAAGACTGTTTGTATGCTCTACATCTTGAAGGCGAACTTCTTCAATTTGTAGTTCTCATACACGGTTCGTCTTCAAGCCAAGCATCACTAAAATGAGAACTGGGGACACCAGGGTGGACATTGTTGCCTCAAGTGGTTTGTTTCTCCACCAGAAAAACCATTTTTGGAGTCGCTTCTTATTTGAAGATATAAAAATGTTTTTACAGAAGAGGAGCCCCCTCCCCCCCAACAGCTACCCACAAGTTAGCATCATTCTCACTCAACAGATACACATCAACAAAATGAGGAAGGTAAATTCCCTTCAGATTTACACAGTGAACATAGTAATTTTGCCCTCTAACACAATTACTCAAACTGTAAAGAAATTCTGGGGTGCTCGTTTTTCACCAAAATCTCAGAACCAGTAATATTGCTGCTAGTTGAACTATCTGACATCCAGAAGAGGTTCATGAACCTGTTCAGATATACTTCAGGTACGTCACATCTGAAGGTGAAAGGTGTCGGGGTCAACACCAGGCAACCCACAAACTATTTGCCAGTCCCGTGGCAGCAGCACACTGCCTATGACACCTCCCGAAGGAAGAGTGCCCTAATAATGAAGGTGTGCAAGCCGGGAGGCTGGGCTAGCACTATCCACACACTCTGGCACCTCTAATATGTTTGAGACACCGTGACAGCCCTGAGCTGATCGTGTTTCTATTTCTGAAGCGCTGCGAGTGTTGCTACAGAACCGTAATACTGAGATCTGCTGGATCACCTGGTCCATCCCCCTGCCAGAAGAGGATTATTCTCTGCAACACATTCACCAGCCCTTTTTCCAAAAGCCTTTTAAATGGCTCCAGCCCAGCAGGCTCCACCGCTCCGGGGGGAGGCAGAGGAACCACAGCCTGGTTCCACTGCCCAGTTTTATCCCATTACTACTGCTCGTTACTTCTTGTACCAGTCACAGGGAACCTGGTACAAGACAATGGTTTGTTACGCTGTTTGCTAGAAGGAGAAGTGACATGCACGGTTCTTGGCTCAGGGAGCCTCTTATCTACAGACCTTTTACTTCCATACACCGCCGCAGAACAATCACCTTCCTTTTCTGGCATTTGCATCCTCCAAAGAAATTTGACTATTACCCTTTCTCACTCAAAAATGCGGAAATCTCTTTTTTTTTTTAAAGCAAGCTCTAGAATTCTTCAAGCCAAAACTTGTTCCTCTTTTCAAAACTATGACCAGCGAAGGACTGATTCAATTATTTCCTTCTAAGGCTTGGTGAGCTGACCTCTCTGCAGCTGAAACTAAACAAGTATCTTGTCTGGCATCACAAACTGAAATCTTAGTTATAAGGAAGTACAAGGGTAAATTGCACGGTCCCAAGTGCCGCCTGGATGAACTTTACCCCAAGCCAATTCACCTACTTATGAAATGATATATTCCAGGGAATTGATTCTAACGATAAATCTGCCCTTTGAATACTCTGAGAAACAACATTTCAAAATCTCCAGCTCGGATCTTATACCATCTCTGGGTCAAAAGACAGTTCAGCAGAATGATGTTGTTAAGGTAACTGCTCAGATGGAAAGCCACAGCAAAGTGTCAAATGAAAGGTACACAGATGCCTCTGCTCAGGTTATTTTACTTAGGCAATTCCAACACATCTGGTTCTCTGACAGCGGGTCTCAAAACAATACATAATCTGACATACCATATATCTTGCAGTGCCTGAGCAAGTCAGGTTTGAGTTAAGGAGATTCTGATAACCTCCACACAGAATTTCTTATCTTCTGTGGACACCTGTCTCAAGCCTTGGAGACACTGCCGAACAACCACAGCCAACATTTTGCATTTTGATCCACCTTCTAATCCAACAGAAGACTTCTGCTCTTTTTAAGATGAGCTGTTTTGAAGCCAAATGGAAGGGGGGAAAAAAAGAATAGCATCTGCCTTTTATAGCAATTTTCTCAACTATCAGAAAGCCAGACTTCGATCCAGGAGACGGAGCTGAGGACGACAAGTATTTGCATTTCCAAAATGGCCCCACTACTGTATGGGAACATGCCTCAGCTGTCAGAATAAAGACAGTACATCAGGATTCTCAGGTCAGGAAAAGGGAACCTACATCCTATCTGGCCCGCTCTTTTCCTGTGTGGTAAACAGGGAAGACGTTTGCTCCTTGTACAGAGTTGGCTTGTTATTGGGATTTCAGTATCACAACTATTATTGCAGCAAGCGAGCATCTGCTGGAACATGCACACCTTCCCCCAAGACAACTGCAGAAAACCCCAACTCATGCCAGTGAAACACAAGACAGGACACAAAGCCAAATGCCCGGAAAAAGAGGCTTGAGGATTTTTTTTTTAATATATGAGCAGCACAGAAAACGATATTATATTCTCAAGTCAACTGTCAGTCACACTGAATGTGAGGAAGGTTGTGTCTCTTCAAACTGGACGCTTTTCCACCACTGAAACACTCTTGGAAAAAAATTCAAAGACTCCAGGTATTTAGGAGGTCCACCTGATAATAATCTGAAAGTCGTCTTCATTAACAGATAGAGACACTTTTTTTGCAACAGCTTTCTTCTTAACTTATTTTGAAGTTAAAAATCATAGATTATAGAACACAGGACTTCACAAATTCCTTTTGACCATAACAAAAAGTACTTATTTAATGCTAAGTAGGAAGCAGCATATCACATTTTTAGCAGCGCTTTAGCATGCAAAGTAAGTGAAACATGCGGTGAAAACAACACTATTGTCTTCGTTCCCTTTGCAAATACCCACACAGTAAGTTGAAGCAACTGTACAAGCCTTGAAATGCTGTTGAAACAGTTTATTGAGACCTAATCCTACAGCCTTTTAAAAAAATCTAATAGCATAGTATTTCCATGGTATAAATGATTCCTGTCTGTATCTGGCAGCCCCATGAGTTCTCTAAGGATGGACATAAATTCAATTATACCAAATTAAATCTGAACATACATAAGCCACATAACATTTTAATTGGGGCAATTCTTAACTTTTTTTGGAAGAACTATACAATAGTAGAGTCCACAAAGATGATACGACACATATGCTTTCTCCCTTGAGCTGCCTGCTTTTATTAATTACTCTGGCAGAGATATATTTATATTGATGTTGTCAGTGTGTGAACAAAACCTCATGGACAAAAATGGTTTAATTAAAGCAGAAAAACGTGGTTTATGGGTGGTTAGCAAATCTGTTCTTTAAAGTCAGTAAAACTTTCATAAGCGATTAGATAAAAATAAATCTTAGGAAAACATTTGCACCAAATATGTCTTTTACATTTTACACTGAAGCATATCATAAAAAAAAGACCTAAGCAGGCGCATGGACTCAATAATCTGTTGGCTGCACCTCAGTGGGTGATTTCATACAGCTTTAGCTTGCTCTCTTTTTTCCTCTGCTTTGATTAACAAATCTACCTCTTCTGTCCAAAACTGCTACCTCCCTGCACCCCGTTCTCTGTTGTGTCATCGTTAACTTCAGAAAATGAGCCAAGAGAGGATGAAGCTACACCCTGTCCCGCTCTGCCTTGTGACGGCCAGCGTGCACCAGTATGCAGTTACTGGTGGACTGGGGAAAGAGTTAACTGGGAGCAGGGGCTCTGCCAGCTCTGTTTTCCTCTCTGTAAATAACCACATAAAAGTTTGTAAACCGCTTTGGGGATGGAGAGAATCTCCGAAAACAAAGCCACACTGGCACTTGGGTGTGTACAAAATATTCTGATATATACCTGCACCGTACACCTGAGGCTGGCACGCGCTACCCCTGGCCCCGCTCTAAGGTTCGACAGCAGAGACAGTAAATTGCGCTTAAAAACCGAAGCATTTCACGCTGGGGCAGTGCCCCTGTCACTCGGAATCGGGTAGCCAGAAAATAAACAAGCTGGGGAAGCCACAGGCGCACCGAGGGATGGGTGCAGGAATGGGACGGCAGAGCAGCCCCGTCCTGCAGCCCCCACCTCGGCACAACGCGCTTGTTGGGGATGGACAATACTCCCGAGGGAGAGGTCGCTTCAGACCAAAGCTGGGCCGCAGAGGTAGATCTCGCATTCTAATAAATAAAAATAAATATCGGACCTCAAGCAAAAGATCCTTCGCTTGACACTCCTAACCGTTTTTTATACTTGGAGTTCAGTTTTTACTGGACTGGATCCAGTCATCCTATGGTAATGTAATGGTCTTTTTCTTTACGTGAACAAAAGTCCTTTTCTAGTCCTGGGGCCGGCGAGTTTATCCAAATATTCTCAGTTTACTACTAGCCCCTTTTGGAAGCGACATATTCAATACAAGCGCACTTTGTATCTCCAGCAGCCGGCCGCAGAGCAGCGCGGGGCAGCTCGCTGGGGCCGGGGCTCGGGCCGGCGATGGGGAAGGAACGGAGCAGGAGCCCGGCGCGGCCGCCTGCCCTCCCCGTCCTCCTCCCCGACAAAGACCTGCTCGCATCTGATAGCGCCGCAGAAAGAAAATACATACGGAGAGCAGCTCCTCCTCCCCCTCCTGCCATCTCCCCAGGAAGAATGTTTGGAAATGCTAAATAGTCTTTTCCATGTTTCTACATCAGTTCTTATTTTGGCTAAGCTTGTCCAGTCTGTTAGCAGCTGCCAAATGCATGAAGTAATGAGAAAGCATAGGGAGAGAAAGCTGACTTCATTCCAGCAGCGCTGGAGCTAACACACCCAGTATGTTCTGTGGCTGTCAGCACGTCGCTGAAGTGGACCTCATTAGCAAATTTGACTTTAACAACCAGAGGAGATGCATTCCTTGGTGCCACCTTCCTTCTGCTGCGAGCAAGGTCTGTCCTGCTCATCCTTCTCCTGGCTCATACAGCTAGAAAGCAGCTGCGAAGTGAAGTTCGTATCAAAGCGCTGTTCCCCACCCCCCCCGCCCCCAGACCTGACCTGCAGCTAGTGATGCTGATCGCATCAGCCCCAGAGTCTGCCAGGGATGCGAAAGAAGAGTAAAAAAGGCAGGACGCAAACCGCTCACCTGAAGCGCCTTGCATCGGCTCGGCAGCTGGGGGATGCACCTCT
This sequence comes from Haliaeetus leucocephalus, assembly GCF_000737465.1. Classification (NCBI taxonomy): domain Eukaryota; kingdom Metazoa; phylum Chordata; class Aves; order Accipitriformes; family Accipitridae; genus Haliaeetus; species Haliaeetus leucocephalus. The sequence continues at coordinate 92,548 of NW_010972666.1, forward strand.
GGACACCGGTGCCCTGGTGCACGAAATGCTGCGCCGGGGTAGGTCTATCCCAACCCAGCCCCCCGATAGAAACAGAACGCTTTCTCTGTTGGTTAGAATTAAAATTCCTCTGTGGAAAAACAACATATTGGGGCATACATGGGGACCACAGCTGTCAGGAGAGCCGAAGCAGACTTTCATCCTACGCGGCGTTGGTACGGCTGCCGACGGGGCAGCGCTCCCCAAGAAAGAGGTAGAGCAACTGGAGACAGTCCAGGGCAGAGCAGGGGAACGAGCCGAGGTCTAGAAACACCACTGTGAGGAGAGCTGGGAAAACCGGAGTTGTTCAGCCTTGAGGAGAGACCGAGTGACGGGATGTCGTGACAATCTTCAGTTCAGACCTTAGGACACCGTCTAACGGTCAAGGGAGCGACGCACAAACGGACAATCACCAAAAGAGACGGCGGAGCCTCTGTCTGTAAAGAACAGGTTAGACAAATACCTGCCCCAAATGCCCTGGGGGTCCTGTGGCGGTCAGGGAGCGCTTAGTCAGAGGTGGCTTCTGCAGCCTCTGTATGATTAAACACGTTGCATTAAAATAGAACGATTGGGCCACCTGCTTTGAATAAACACGAACTGATTAAACTAAGGCTTTCACAGAAACTAGAATCATTATCAAATGGGGGAAAATCTTAAGCAATCAAATGCGTTGCACATCTGCGGGTCCTTTTGGCACCAGAGCTGAACAGAACAGGAGCCCAGGAGGGAGGTGTCGGCCCAGATCTACAGCCCAGAGCCAGAAAGGAGAGAGAAGGTGTGAGCCTGCCGGCCCCATCCTGAATCTCCACTCCGGAGGCTTGGCTGCTGACCCAGCACCCCTCCGCACCCCAGGGCCAGCCCAGCAGCAAAGGTAAGTTTGCAAAGAAGCTCACAGGAAAGTGCAGTACTGCCCATCAGAATGACTTAAACTGGAAATCGAGGTTTTGTGGTTAGCGGTGAGCACGTGAATAATACAAAGTTGTTACCTGGTCATCTCTGGAAATAGCTGTGAAGTACTCCCAAGCACTCATTCAGCAAGTGCTACTATTTGAGGGGGAAAGCTTATCCAGCAAGTGCTAGGATTTGAGGGGGAAAGCATTCAATGGAAACTCTTTCTCTCATTGAATTAGCACAGAACACAACACATCCAACCGCTTCAAGTAACTATACTGCCCTGTCATAAATTCTACAAATACTTGTATTATGAAGGCTCATTTTATTTGTACAAGCCTTATCCACACACACAACGAAACAAAACTTTCGGCAGATAAAGGTCCATAAATCGCGTTACCTTATTACAATGACCGCTAGCTAACGAAAAGGAACCCAGCTTGTCCCTGGAACATGTGCTGCATTTTTGACAAGGGGTTTGTAATAACACACACAAGAACATAGCTGAGACCAGTGCTGTAATTTCCATGGGGCCGAGTGCCACAGGTGCACTAATATAGGCATTAGTGAATGATTAGGCCTCGTAAAATATATGAATGCTGTTTCTTTAAGAAGCCATAAAATTTTATTGAGGAAAAAATCCATGTGTAAGGCTTTTGGTTCGTTTCATGCGGTCATTCAGAATTTCACTCATTTCTGACAGGACTATGATAATTAAAACTGTGGCCTGGGTCTGGTTTCTATAAAGTCCATCTGGCCTTCCGCGATGGAGAGTTTTGGAAGTATGTAATTGCCTGGGCAGCAAATAACTATTTTGCCATCCGCAGTAGTTTAATTTTGTCCCTGCAGCAGGGGAGCTAAGTCAGAGGGGCAAAAGATCATTAACGTCTGTAGCTAGAAAGAGGGGCTCCCAGAGCAGTCGGCTGGCCCATATTTGTTGAAATGCTTGACACCAATGGGCCCCATTAATGCATGGGTTAGATACAATCTGTGGAAAAGGGTCTATTATAAAGGGATTATTTGGAAGTGTTCTGTAGTTGGGGGTGGGTGTGATTGAAGGACTTAGAACTGTTACATTAACCCTTAGGGCACTCCAAGCAGTAACAAACCTGGCATTAAAGGGCTGGTGTTTGTCACAATTTCTTCACTTCCCTCTTTCTCTGCCACAAGGTCAAAGAGATTAAAAACATCCATAATGCACTCTTCTGAGGTACAAAGATGAAGCTTGTTTTCTGTCCACTTTATGGCTGCAGCCAGCTCCCCTGCCTCTCTACTCTCACCCCAGACAGAATCATTAAAAAACAAATCGCAGAAGACAGAGAACAGCAATTATTTTTATACACGTGTGTATATATACATACACACACACACGTATGTATTTACTTATATATCAAAAGAAAGCCAGCATAGATGGAGTGGTGACAGAAGAAGCTCTAGAGTTCTGCTTTAACATCCAAAATGTGGCTGTTTGTACTTTGCTTGACTAAAAAGCAAGCTGGAAATTTCAGGCTTCCGAGCCGATACCTTTGCTGGCCAGCTGCATGATTCTGTTGTGCTTTAGAGAACTACACCCCACTTTCCCCTTCCTTTCTGGTTGATACCAGGAAAGGCATAGATGAACAAAACTACTTAGAAACTTGATAGACTTTAAAATACTTCACAGAAGTCCATTTAAATACAGATTGTTTCATTTACATTTTAAACAGCATTTTGTGTAATTTCTTTCTCTTGTCAGTTGGATGCATATGTCTCCCCTGGGAGACAAAAAACCATACTGGGCATTATGGGGCTGAAGCTAACGAAGTGATCAAAATCTGCATCGCCAAAGGGAGGCATGTTAACCATCATCCGGAATCGCTCACAGGTTCGTATTTTATTAAACGCATACGCACGCATTAACTAGCCTCACTTTCCACCCAGTATTTCGTCTTCTATTTGTGCCCAGTACGTAGTGGTGCAGTTTGGGACAAACGATATCTTCGTATGGTATTTCTAATGAGGCAGATGGTATTTTCGTTATCAAACCACAGTGCACTGAACATCGTGTGAGCAACCTGTCTGCTCTGTGTTTTGAACCCCACTGCTCTCATGCCAAAGTTTTGGAAGGCTCTTATCTCTACAAATAGCTCTGCACGCACTGTTGAGCTCGGCTATGTGCTGTTTACCCAGTGATTTCTTTCACAACATGGTCTTCTGCTTCATTCTGCTTGTATTAAACATCAAGTCCAATAAAAACATGTTTCTATTTGGCCTGAGGATAAGGTACTGCTATGCTAATCATTTAAAAAGATGAGGAGACTCAGTATCAGCTGAATTCGGACATTCTGAGTGCTTAGAAATTTGATTTGCGGGAGAAGAGGCAGAAAGCGTCACAAAAAATACTGAAAAGATCAAGCGCAGCAATGCATGAGAAAATAAAACATGTCTCAAGGTGGAAAAGACACAGCTCCTATGTACAGGTTGGATGAAATCCTGAAACACTTGCTTATCACCTCAAGATTCACATGTTCTTTGCATTGCAGGAGTAAGAGATGAAGGAGGAAAAGACCAGAAAGAGGACGCTAGCTCCAGATACTGGGCAGACCCAATTTATGAGGAGTCGGAGCACGGTCCTCTTCCCTTAGGCTGCAACTTGTCAATGTGACAAATTATTTACACAAGCGTGTATCATAATAATCTCAATGATTGTCATAATCAGCTATTGCAAGAGCAATTTTCTCTAGATAAGTGACTTTTGTTTTGCTTCCTTTCCAAGGGTTCATTCATTTAATACGATCTTATATGATCCTCAAATCCATCCCTTGATTCACAGTGTGTTTACAATACTATTGAGAACATGGTAAAAACCCCAGCAGTTGTTAGAGTGTCCAGTTTCCTTCAAGATTGTACCATACTTTGATACCGGAATGTTAGTTACTGGCTTTACTTCACTGGGCAGCTCTGGAAACTCTGAGAGAAAACATGTGCGTATTAACTGTTCCCTAGACCCCACTTGAAACAACAACAGCAGATATCACAGTGGAAAACACACTTTATAGAGAATTATTGAAACCACAACTCTTCCAATACAGTAGAGTGTCTGTTTTCTTTGGTGTGCCCCACCTTTGCTCCCCACAACAATCTGACAGCATAAACTACAGTCAGAAATGATCAACATTTAAAAATGGTTCTGCCTGGAAGACCAAGGAGGTTGATTAAAAAACATAGATTAGGAAAAAAAGGTTCTAAAACCTTTCCCTTACAGCATATGAGCCCAATCCACAAAAGTTTATACATACCAAGCAGTTACGAAAACAGACCTCCTAATTAACAAAATTTTCAAGTGGTTAATGCCAGTTAGTTTATATGTGTGCGATTTCAGTGCTCTGAGCTGTTTGATGTGGCTTACCTGACAAAGCACGTGTTAGCCTGCAAGGTACAGGCAGAGTATATAGCCATACAGAAGCCATATCAAAGGAAGCGACGAGCAGCCTCCCTTTTCTCAAGCAAGACACTAAAATCAAAGCACCAGAGCCACTGCTTACTTGTAAACAGCGTGTCTTCAATATTTTCCAGGAAGCCAACACCTCCGAGATTACTATGCCTTATAGGAAACACAGCCAGATACAACCTTCCGTAAGATGATCTTATTGCACATTAACCCAAACTCAAACTCGGTCAATAGCGTCAATAAAAAGGCAGGACTTCTGAACCGATATGGATACCGACACAGTAATAAATGGAAGTTTAAACGTGTTTCAAACCAGGGCACACAAATGGTAGGTCTGACGGCCGGACAGCGTGCTCGCAGCCGCATCTCGCTGCAGAGAGGCTGCCGGTGCTTCTGGTGGAGCGCTGTCTAGCAGACACTAGGCTGACTGTCAAATAAGCGTCTTTCCTAAATCGAACATAAACGGTTTTGCTGGAAAAAACGAAAGCTTAATGGAAATTGCAGGCAGGCCACGCAACCACGCTAGCGCAGCCACCGCTCATTCGCATCCTTGCTAGCGCTTTATCACTTTCCCGTTCGGCACAGCACCCAGCCGAAGGCACCTCGTGTACCGCTCCTGGGCGAGCGGCTGCCTCCCGCGCATCCTCCGCAAGCTGGGGACTGGCAAGTGTCACCTCCCCGCCAGGACACAGGTAGGGATGGGTGTCCTGGGGAGACGGACGTGGTTCCGGGGACAGGCACGCATCCCTGCCAGTTCCAAGGGGCTGGGTCCTCCCGGGACACCGGTCAGTATCCACTACGGAGGTCAAAGATGAATTTGAAATCCAATTTTCTAATCCAGATTGTTAAGAGACAGCCATCGCAGCACAATCATGTGAGCAAAATTTTCCTCAAATTGACATCTTCTCTGAACTGGGGTGTCAAGCTCAGCCCTCCTCTAACTACAGTGGGATGTGAGCCTGCTAACTTACTCGATACAAGAAGCAACCGGAGATGATGATAGCTGTTTTAAGGAATATACGATAATTTTGTAGTTTTCAAAGTCAAATGATATGGAAGATTAAGGAGGGTTTTTTTAAGAATAGGAGTCTTTTAGGATGAACAAAGTTAGGCATCTACAACTATATATATTTGATGATCGCCTACAGTGACAGCGGTATATATGGTGTCTGCCCTTATGTAAGATACAAACCAAAGTGGTCTTAGCAAACAAAGTGCTTTCGAGGAGGTTCATAATGCAAACACCATTTTTAATCAGGCTATTCCTGTAATGTATCCCAGATGATGCTGAGTAAAGATTTTTTTAATAGCACTCTGAAATACATGCTGCATACTTAATTGATAATGCTCGTAATTAGACTTGCCATTACCTTTTGTTAGACAATACTAAAACCAACTGGCTATAATCTTAATCAGCAAACCAAATAGCTCTGAATGAACCCATCCTTAAAATTTGTTAGAATCCTCTTCACACAGCTATTCAGAGTGTGAGAGTTATTTACCCCCACCAAAACAAAAGCATACTCCTGCTCTAACAGTTTGCAGACAACTCCCCTGAAGGTTTTATTTTCCTATGTCACAGAAATCATAACTAGCAACAGTGCTATTTTCTTCTTGGAAATCACGTCAAAAAATATTCTGTTCTCCTAACGATATTGTACATGCATTAAACCTGTGTCTTTTCTAAATCAAGGAGAGTGAAATTGTGCTAGGCAAAGTAAGCGCAAGATTGCCAAAAATCCTGAAAAGGTCTCTCAGAAGAAAAAAAAAGAAACAGAATAAAAGAAGCTGTGAAAGTTTATGAGGATAAACACTGATGACAGGTGGAGTAGAAGCTGAAATTTGAACTCCAAAGTAACTGCAAATAAAGATTTGTTACAGATGGTTTTAATATGACCTAACACTGGGATGCCAGCTACAGTATCACTTTTTCCTGTAGGCTGGACAAAACTAATAATACAGTTTTGGAAACATGCTACACTAGTACAGACACCTGAGGAATAAATGGCCTTTAATACACAGAAGTTATCCTCTTAAGAGAGCAAGATAGGATCAATAAAATGTTGATAACAAGAGACAGAGCTGGAACCAGCAACAATGTGTATTTTAAATAGGTAAAATCAAGTAAGTCTTTCATATACAGGCACAGTTATAAATGTAGCACGCTTCACATATGTGCATGTACATGTCTGTGCATGTGGGTGTGTGCATGATGGAAATATTGAGTCTTGGCACACGTTTAATTTGAGCCACTGATCTTTTGATCTTGGAGAATAATAATTCTCTATTTTCTAAAGACTGCATTTGGCAAATGGGGTTTTTTCTCCTCCTTCACCTTTGCTAAAAGAAAGCATAAGCCAACAATATTAGCACGAGTAGTTATAATTGTTTCACGATGACTTTTCAGAAGGGAACATTTTGCCATTTTTCAGCTATTAACAATTTTCTATATTATTCAGGGCACTGAGAGTCCATTTCCTTCAAAACAGTTTGAATTGCGCGATATCCTCGCCTCTCTCTTGGTATGAATCATCATGCACACTGTAGAGCATTTGTAGAGGAAAGAAATAAGATAAAAGTCCTATGTAATTCCCTTTTGTACGGTCAAATTATCTCCTGTAACTACTCGTACAATTAAGCACAGCAAGGTTTGTTTCACACAAACCCAGCCCAGTTCCCTTCGTTAAGAGCATTGTTTGCTCTTCTTAAAATGCTGGAGATCATTGGAAATGGTAGTCGAGAAGGGCTGGAGAGAAGAGATGGAGCGGCCGCCTGCCTGCCACCCGGTTCAGAGGACTGGGGGAGCTGCCCCCCTGCCCCGGCAGCCTGCTCACCGGGGACCAGACATCATCTCCCTGTCCTGGCATCCTGCTCACCGGGGACCAGACATCTCCCTGCCCCGGTAGCCTGCTCACCGGGGACGAGATGCCGGCGGCACGCTGGGTGCCAACAGCAAGCCGGTACGAGAGACGGGGCAGAAACAACCTGTCCTTCGTGGGTAAGGGTTCGTCTGGATCACGGAGGGGGAAAGCAGGGTCCTGATCGCAACCTTCCCTTCCTTACCTTCGGCAGCACAGCTCCGCTGGAGAAAAGCAAGCGGGCCAAGCCTGTCTCTGCTGGAGCCCGGACACGTGCGAAGCCTGTGCCAAGTGCTCTTGAGGGCGGCCCAACATAACGCGACCGTGCTTCCGCTAGGGAGCAACGCGAACCTTCGGAAAGGTTTGGAAAGGGATAAAAGCAAAGCACAGATGTTGCGTTGGAGGGCAGGAACGTATTCGAGAGTTGGAGAGATGCGTGGCACAGCGAGCGCGCGTTCCTTGCGACACAGCTGGGTTAGCAGAAAGGCTCCGCTCGGGTGGCTCAGACTCTCCAGAGGAGACGTTGCCCACGCGGCAGCACGCCAGCACCCGAGGACGCTGGGGCGGGGAGAGCATCGCCATCAAACGGACGAGCCCTGACACCGACGGGTGAAAACAACAGACAGATTGGAAACAGGTAACGGGGAGAGGAGCCCGAGTAGCCACGGTGGTAGTGCACACAGGGGAGAGTAGTGTCTGTAAAAAACTGTGATGCCAGGATCAGCGAAACACACTCACTGACTGCAAGTGTGGCGTGGAAGTGCTTTACCTAGAGATCCTCCTACATTAAATTCCTCCTCACTTAATCAAACTGCAGCCACTGAAACTTATTTGACAACACTGGTCCCTTCTTCATGCTCGCTCTTCTCCAGCAAATTTTAGCAAAAAAGCATCCAAGAACAAGCCAGGGAAGAATGCACTGATACGCTGACATTCAAGATTTCTGGCTCCCAATGCTTTAGAGCCAGTGAACTTGGGCATGTCATCTTTCCTGACCTACTCCAAAATTTCTGCGTGCATTGCTACATCTACCTACACTTCAGGTGCTGGCTAAGCACGGTCCCACACAGAAAGCTAGCTGCACGCTGCTGGGTTCACTTGAGTTCCCACTGTGTTGTGTCCTGTTGTATTCAAGCACCCACACATGGGGAACTGAAAGATAACTTTCATTACTAGTAGTTATATTTTAATTTTATCAGTGGTCTCTTAAATCCCGCAGTCCTATGCTGTTATAACAGAGCTGAAACCTGGAGCAACTTCTCTGGAAACCACACCTCTCCAAAGATCTTGTCGTCAGAGAGCAGGGACTGGTCAACCTGCCCAAGCAGGTCCTGAGCCCCGAGATCTCGACTGATGTTGCTGGGACAGTGTAAATAGCTCCCTCCTTCCTCCAGTGTTCAGTGGTATCACTCGGAGATGACGGAGGAAGGGAAAGAAGACTGCTCTCTTATTTCCACCATAAATTCATTATTCTGGCAGCTGGACCCTCTCAGACAAGTAAACAAACCAGACCTTCTTACGGAGAGTTGTGAAGTTCTTGTTTCTGAGCACTGACCTCCACCCCAATTTCTGGAATCTCTACTTAATTTCAAAAACAAAATCCAGCTGAAACATGCTTGGTTGCTACATCTTCGTCTAGACTTCAAGCATATAACACAGTTGGCAGGTTTAAGCACTCTTGCCGAGATCAATGACAACTAACCTACTGCACCACAATTCTAGGAGGATTTGGAGTTTTTTTCACAGCATGGTAAATATGAAATGCAAGTCAGGGTAGGAAATGCTGCATTGTTACTGTTCTTCCCAGTATCAGCTGGCTTATTTATTTGTCATTGTTGCTTCAATCGGCTTTTAGAGGAACAAATGCAAAAGCTATAAAAGAAGGAAAAACTTAGCAAGATATTCAGAAGTGCCAAGCTCCTTGACATTTTAAGCCGTATTTATCAAAGACACAACTGAACGGAAAAAAAAGAACATTAAATCAGTAGTATCCCGAACTAAATGTATAAACCACTAACAATCACATTATCATATTAGCCACTCAAACCGATTAATACAGCTAATGACAGACACAAAAGGAAGTTAACTTTCTCAACTTGTACACAGCAATATACACAGATATTTTATTTTTACCTGGTTTATATATTCTTCTGATAGGCATAGAGTAAAACAAGGGAGAGATTCGTGGAGACCACCTAAACATACTGTGTGAAAAGCGTAAAAAAACTATACCGAGAAGTGGGAACCTTTTGTCTGTTGCCAAAGTGCTGAAGCAGGACTGGGTCCTCTTACCACCTTATCCCTCTTTCTTAGCTTGTGCAAAAGGATTCTTGATCAGTACGCTACGGGCTAGTTCTTTATGTAGGTTGGCTTGGAAAAAGTCTGTGTGGAGGGGAGAGAAACTACTGACAACAGTAGCTGTCTACTCACAGTAGCCTGTACGGGTAATACCCGGCAGGCTCATCATTAGCAGTCTTCTCTTACTAATGCTGTCAGTCAAAACACACACGGAGCAGCGGCCTTACTGGAATAAATAGTAGTTCCTCTCAACTGCCAGTAAAATTTCCGGCGTTTACCTAAGAATATTGTAATTGGTAGTTGGAGAGCTTTCCCTATAAATTCCTATGGCCACGCCAGGCCCATCTGAGAGTTTCAGCGTGGAATAACGAACCCATCCTCCACGTGGAGCACCGCTGAAGGGCGTCTGCGGAGTGCAACCTTTTTAACGGACTGGCAGGAAAGTACGTTGGGGTTGGTGGTATACCATAGCTCATAACACCGAATGGAGTCATCAATAAATCCAACATCAGTAATAATAAAATTTTACCACTCACCTTATGTAACTTTTATTTTACACTCGATTAACTTTTATTACCAACTCCAAAGAATAAAGGCATTCTTACTGCAGAGAATTAGAAACAGCCTTTTGGAAAAAAAAAAAAAGGGAAAAGACGCATTCTAATATTAGGAGCTGCACTCCCTGGCAGCTCAGAAATACCAAGAACAAATATAGTTTAAAACATACATGTCTAATTCACAGCTAACAGAGAAACAGCCTTACCTTTCTTGAGACTCGTCGAGTAACCCCATGCTTTACTAACACGCTGTGCTCTGCACTTCCCAGGATCAAATTCAAGTGATATACTGAACCAAGAAATCCCCGAGCTCTGTATATACAATAACTCAGTATGACAGCAACTGATTTAGCAATTATTGTTTTCTAATTGCAGCAAAAGAAGACCCAACCGCACAAAATATTTATTAAGATCGCCAAGGTAGATGCATCTGAACTACAAACACAAGCAAACTATTTCCCAGGAATTTGTGTTAGTAAATGCAAGAGGAAGCCACGCCTTTCTATATTTCCTTTAACTCATTATGCTTATTTTCGGAAACTTTTATGAACGTCAATCACAAACAGCCCATGCTGAATAAGCTATTGTTTGTTAAACTGGACAGTGCCCTCGGCCATCATGCCTGAGATGTCAGGGGACTGTCTAATGCCTGTTTTTAATATGGGCCAAGTCCTTTTTCCCCTCCTGTTTAGTATAATTTTATACTGGGTGGACACATTTAGGGCCTGAATGGTTTGACAGTAATGATTAATACCCTGCATTAGGAGATTCCAGTGAAAGTATTCAGGAGCACGCTGTGCAGTTTGGTTCTCATCAGATGGTCAGGTCTACAGGCCTATTAAAAACAGCAGGAGAGCTGCAGACTTAATCACAGAGGCTGGGCCCATGGAGGGAGGAAGAGCGAGATACAAAAAAAGGAGAGAATGAATAGAATGATAGACCAGAGGTACACGAGAGCACAGTTTAACTCACGCTCAAACCAGTGACAAAATCAGGTGAGGTTTTCTTTTTTAAAATCTGTGTCCAAAAATGATTCGAACATAAAATCTCTTTTCAAAGCCAAAGCAGGTAAGGGTAGAAGACTGTACGAGGCAGTAACAAAGAGGTGAAGGTGAGAATTACTTACGGTCTAACAGCAAAAATTTTAAAAAAACAAAATAAGACCAAAAGCAGAACAGGTAATGCTAATGCTCGGTATGGCAGTAGGCCCTGGAAAAATGCATCAAAACAGTTTTAGGAGAAAAAACGGAGAAAACAAGCCACCCAGAGAAAGGCATCGTAAGTCATTACTGTTGTTTGGGGCCTTGCTATTAGTTCATAGAGTCAGAGTCATCTCTGGATGGCTGGAAACCTCATTACAAAACACAGGCCCAACTGAGGTCCCCAGTAACTCAGCAGGAACGTTGAGAGCTTCAAGCGTAGCAAGGCTGAATCCTGTGTAGCCTCCTGACCCTTGGCACAGCAGGACAGCATCTTTCTTATATGTACAATCAGTGACTCACGGTAAAGAACTAGATGATCTCCCAGGCGAGGCTTGCATTGTAATCTGTGTAATTAAATATTCAGCATCCTCCCTTTGAACTAATCGGGGCGAGGGGGGTGGTACACAAGGACGCTGAGTTTGGAAGTCCCTAGTGCATGGACACGTTTGTGTCTGAAGAACTCAGGACAACGTGCGGAGAAAAAAGATCCTACGAGCACGGGGGAAACCCCAGAGACACCGAGGCGAGCACAACAGCTCACCTGTAGGAAGGCGTGTGCTCCGTGCAGCGGGCAAGGAGAAGGAGAAACTGCCGCAGCAGCAGAGCTAAGACCTAGTTTTGTTCAAACGGCGTTCTCCAGAAGGTGAGGAGGCACTGAAGGTTGGTCAATAATATTTCACACGGTGCTGGAGCCTATCTGGCTCCAGGTGTTCCACTTGCTAATTGTCTTCCTCTCAGCCCTTTGCTCCGGTGTTCAGAAATTTCAGCTATCAACGATCCTTGAAACATTACCCTAGCCACCACTTCCCCAGTTCGCCCTATGGTTCTGTGCAGGGCTGGGGACTACAGAAGAACTTACTCCCCACCACAGGAGAAAAACCAAACCAACCACATGGAGATGGTAAATTCATCTTACTGAAGAGTGTGCAACCTCAGCAAGGCCTGGGTATTTATTCCATTAACCAGAAAATAGTCTTATAGAGCATTAAGTAGCAGATTACATGCCTGTCTCATGAGAAACGTAACGTTTCCAACAAAATAAAGCCATCAGCACCAATCAAAATCCCAGGACGTTCCATACAGCCTAATCCCGACGGCAACCCCAGCATTCACCCCCCGCCCCTCAGAACTGGGAGAAGCACCGCAGCAAAAGGTGCCCGCGGCATTTCAGTCCCTGGCATCTGCCCAGCCATGGAGGAGCACCTCGCCTGTCGCCGCAGCGGCTCGGTGCCCTCCTGACAAAGACAAGTCAGTCGAGGAGAGGGGCAGCGGCTGGAGGATCAGCTCCGAGCCTGGGCTCACCTTTCAGGCCTGGGTTCCTAATCACAGGAGTGCTGTGAGAAACCTAGCTTGGGTACTGTGAAGAAAAGCTATAAAATATCTACGTGGTAAATAGAAAGGTTCGATGCTGTCACTCCTTGAGACCAGCTATACAAGGGAAATAGATTAATGGATTGTGACACCTTTTATGGGACCAGTTGGGCCATTAAAATGTTACACGTTACTCACCTGGTCTGCTATAAAGCACAAAGCATGCTAGCAAGAAGGATGCAATGCCAGGAAAATGCTGCTCAATACCAAACGGAGTAGGGATTCCTACTTCGAAGAAAATGGCTAAAATCCACCAACACGGGCAGGTGAAGTTCTGTTCCTAAAACTCTGCAGACTCTGCAATAAATCGGCTTGTTTTCAGCGGCGGTGAGCACTTAGCAGCTCCCACCGAAGGCAAAGGCAGATGTTCTGTACTTAGCACTTCTGAAAATGAAGCCTTTTAAAAATACAGCTTTTCACAGGTTGTGTAGACTCAGGGCCACACAGTAAAAGTCCAGGATGTGAGTTTTTGAGCTACTCTTACAGGCAGGAAAGGTTTATGCTCTCCTAAATCTGCAGAGCCAAAACATCCCTATTGGGAGCAGCAGCAGCTGCAGCAGCCCAAGAAGACCTGCCCAGCGGACAGGAGTCCCTACCAGGCATAAACAGCACCCTCTGCCCCCCCCACTCCAGCAGGTTTCCTCTAGTTTGAAACAAAAGTACCAGCAAAATAGTATGACTGCTCTTCTATCTCCCATTTTATAATTTTGGCAGAGAAGTTTCAAATTACACCTGTTTATTTTCTCCCAAGCGTACAGAATTTAAACAACAGTAATAAACAAGATCAAGACTTCATCCTTTCTAAGTATTCCTGCCACAAGCATGAGCCACGGATTGCAAGAAAGCGACCAATAAAATAAAAAGGCTCAACAACATGCTCACTGCAGAATGGATCTTTTAAAGAATTTAAAAGAACCAGCTGGAACAAGGAGACAAGTTCTGTACTTTCCGGAATAAATAGTACATTGATTGAGGTGAGCATGGACTTAGGACTTTATTATTATTTTTACAGTTTCTATCTCGACCTCAAAGGTAACCATCACCTCCTCCGCTGAAAAGCAATAAACTGCAACTCCTACTTTGGCACCTTCCACAGCACACCGAGCAAAGAGGCCAAGCATTGCACAGATTCTTGTGAACTTCTTGTGAACTTCCAGAGCCTGGCTGCAAATAAGCATCCAAAAGTCCAACTCTTCTCCTGATTTACCCAACATCTGGATTCTTCCTTCTGTATTTGAAAGCGTACAAAGATGCACTGACTATTCAGCATTCAGGTACACGAATGAAACGACATAAAAATTACAACTTGGTGAATACTGCAGACATTTTTTTCTTAGAATTTTCAGTCATTTTTAATTAATACTCCCAATGCCTATTTGTACCCCATCAGCCTCTAATTTCCACAAATTTTTACAAAGTCAATATTTGTTTGCAAGAACTTTGTACAAAGCTGCATTCAAATGCTGGAAAAAGCACACTGTATTCACATGTGCGGTGGCCAGCCAGAGCATTTTTTCTACAATCGCCTCATTGTGGAACGAAAAAATTCAATTTGTTATCAAAGGAACACAGCTGAGATCACATACATGTCTTATCAATTGCCTTCCTGAATCTGTATGGTTTAGAACATCCACCAAAAGCATTATCAGACAATTTGATAAAAGAAATCGATAGCACGTTGATCAGCTGGCGTATATTCTATTCAGGAACGCTGAACGCTACCAACACGTAAGAACAGCTTGACGGACTCACAAACTTTTGTTTATTAAAAAAAGGGGGAACTTCAGGCACTTTTATGGTGTTTGCTGAAAGTTTAGCTCTTAAACGGAGCTTCTCTCCTCCTAACGGAGAGGGCGTACTCCTCCCGCGTTCCGAGCCGGTCGCGGTGCCCCAGCCCTGGGGCAGATGGCTGGGGAAGACGGCGCTGCTGCTGAGGTTAAAACTGGTCTGTGGGTAACCGAGGCCTTTACTTGGTAGGGCTGTCACCTTTCAACAGCGCTGAATTTATATTAAAAACCAAATCATCGTTAAAACCCCAACAACATACAAATGGCATATAACAAAGCCCCTGAGGTGTTCAAAGTCTGCAAATCCCCTTTTTTTTGAACATCTGAATAACAACAAACCCAAAACAATAATTAATTCTTCTCCAATGCACAGACCCAGTTCAGTAACAAGGGCTAAAAATACATCTGAACCTTAGAAACAAAAGAGGAGGCATGGAGCACTTTGAAAGTTTGCTCCGATGATTAAATAAATTAGACCTGAGCTGCTAAGAAGGGAAGGACAGAAAGTTCACTACCAGCACGACAAGACGTTGCCAGGTCTTGACTTGTTTACGAAGAGAAAAAGGGGGAAAACCAGCACATTTTAACAGATTTCCAAATTCCAGGCATTTCTTCTTATTAAGTGACAACCCGATTTTCAAATCTATGAGATTGCATGTGATTTTTGAATAAAGCAAATACCGTGCCCTCTTACGCGGCGCTGACAGCTGCCAAGCAACGACCGTTAGCGCAGAGGGAAAAGGGACCGGCAGGAGGAGAGACAAACAACAAAAATCACGACGGAGCTCTCATTTCGACGCGTCCCAAAGAGCTGCTTTTCTCCCCCCCAAGTCCTCCGACCGCCACGCCGTGGGTACGCCTCGGCGGCGGCTGCTCCCCCAGCGCCATCCCCGGCGCAGGATGCGACGCCAGCCCCGCGCCCGCTCCTCCCCAGCCTCCACCGGGATCTGCAGGGAGACTCCGTCTACTCCTTGCTAAAAATACTGTTATTGAAATCCAACGCGTTTTTGTGAAACACGAGGAATGTTCCCCTCACATATTTAGAATCATCAATGAAAAAGATCATTGTCTGAGGATAGTAACTCTTTTGATAGGCGTTCAGTGGCGAACAGGATTTCACTAAGCCTGAGTACATTTAAACCGAACTTACCACCCTCCGCAACCTACACACAAAGCTAACTGAAGCCCCGCTTTTTCAGCCACATTCAGAGCTATTAATCTAAAGCAACAATTCTCTTCCTAGACACGAAAAGAATGCGGGGCTCTCCACGACGGCACTCTACCGAGCCTGTGCAGAAATTTCTTGTATCCCACTGCTTTCCCATAGCTTGGACCAGCTCTGGGAGCTGCGAAAAGAATGAGCGTTACCCTTTTGGAAGCGTCGTCATTTTTTTTTTTTTGATTGGGTGCTTGAATGTGATGGACAGCAAGAGAATACGGGGACAGGACTTCTAAACACCCTACTGATATCTTCACATTATTTGGATTTGCAGGTTATCAGTGGGGCAGCAACTTCAGCTATGACCTCATTAACTAATGTGGCCACATCAGCACCTCTCCACAGCCTTTATCACTCATCATGTGTCATAAAGCAGCCCGTTGACACCTCATAGTGAATGCCGGTTGTATCTTATCTCCTGCAGGGATAGGACCCTCGCTGGGAGACAGAGAGCATGTCTAGGAATGCAGCTAGGAGACAAGTTCACCAGCAGCAACTGACAGGGGATGATTTCTCAAACAAACACTGAGTGGGAAATTAATGGGCTTTGGTTTGCCACTGACAACACTGAGCAGAAATACATCAACTTCTGACTGCTATAATTTAAGAATTATTACTGTAATTTCAGACCAAAGCTACTGGGACACTTCCATCACTCTGCATCCGGAATACAGCTGCTTTACTCTCCTATCCTCACCATTACACGAACAAGATCCAGTATCTTTCGTTTACAAAAATACAGACTTATTCCTAGTGGCTGGGCGGCGGAATGCTCTTCACATATCTGAAAATCACAACAGTATTTTCTCCTAATTTCTTCACATAAAAATCCTTGTTTTGCATCTCATAAATTGGATGCTGGGAGAAAAAGCAGCACACCCAAAATACAGCAGCTCTCAACCAGCTGGAGTGGAGATTAAAATGATGCCAGAATGTCTTGTTCTACCTAGTATTACTTTTCTAAAGACGGGTTTTAAAAGGTGTATTTGGCTAGGAAAACACACATTTACATGGCAGAGGCTGTGTATTCCTCTTGATGTACAAGGAGTACTCAGCATGGCACGGAGTGAAGCGCAGGGACCGGGCGGTTTCAAGTCACCAGCACACACAGTTTCAGAGCGTCACAGGGAACCCTCTGCACGCTTTGATGTTGTTGAAGTACCGTGGGCATGCATATTTTAAAGTAATTCAAACGGGCCCGTTAAACGGTATTTCAAATAAAAAAAAACCCAACAAACCCAGATGGCATGGAAAAATTCCTCGGACTTAAATCGAAGTAAACGTAACGTAATACACACCGTGAGCATGTTGGTCTCTACTGACTAAATCAGGAGGGCTTAGTAGACCAAAATAGGCAATGGCCACAGAAAAGATCGCGCATCCTGTCAAACCTAGATAGGAACAATACCCTGCGTTCTTTGCTATCTGGGCTTGCAGCTGGCAAGCCCACTCTATTTAGAGCAATGAATAGGAAAGATGATCTGCTGCTCAAGGCACTGGACTGGGATGACAAAAAGCTCGGGCACGTGCCCCGATGTGTCACTGACGCTCTGTGCAACTTCAGGAAAGTTCTGTGATTTTTTTTCTTAATGCCTCATCTATAAAATTGTGTTAATAATCTTTTCTCTGGCTTGATTTAGACCTCTAGCCATTAGAAGCAGTCATTCTGGAATAATTACAGGAGGTAGGTAAAACCTGAAATTCCCATTCTGCAGATTGAAAACTGAAGATACCGTTACAGCACGTAACAATTGCATAATCTCTCATCAGACACCCAGGACAACTATAGTCAATGCAAGCCCCAAGCCACGCAATCGCTTTGCACCAGACAAATGCCAAATTTTGCTAAATTAATTTACCGCTTAGAATTAAAAACAAACAAGCAAGCAAGCAAAAACACCCCCCTGAGATCTGGCATCATATGGCAGAACGTCCTGTTTTCTGTCCAGCGCTGGAGGTGAGTTAAAGGTAAGTTTATCAAAACTGGTAGCTGGACTGGGCAGCTGAAATCCACCTAGGGAGCATATTCTGTCTGTGACTCTCCTGGTAAAATATAATTCATCTTCGACAATTAGAGGTGCTTTTCTTACCACTTCAAGATCTGTGGAGTATTAAAAAGTAGTTTGCATACCAACTCGAATGTTCTCTTTTTTCTGTCTTTTATTCCCTCCTTTTTAAAAGAGCACCTTGTTCTCAGTTACATTTTTTCTTCTGTAAATGATCTAACGGCATAACTAGGAAAGATCAACTTGTGGGATCTAGGGGCTGTAAAATTCACAAGTCTGACAATTTGGTTCCCAATAGCTAAACTACAAAAAATCACTAGATCGTCTATGTTATTTTCTTGTATCCAAAAACTGTTATTGAGTCTGGAGACTAAAAGATCCCTTGCAATCAACACTGGGATAAAGACTCTTCTCTATGCCTTTTCCAGACTTAAAACCAGATCTTTTATTAAACCACATTAACCTAAACATCCTCCCTTTATTTCTCCCCTGCTGGGTAACACCATGTCAGAACATGAGCTGCCAGAAAAACTCAGTGTCCTGCTGAAAGCTGTAAAAGAGGCTGACTAAATGCACAGAACAGAAAACATAAACACATCGGGCTGACATTTTTTGCATGGATTAAACTGACCAGGAACATCATAATGACCTTTCTCAAATGATATAAACAAAAGCAAAACCTGATAAACATTTTCCATACCCAACATGCCAGGAAAAGTCATTTTTGAAAAATAAAATAAAACCACGGTGCTCTAAGAAGGTTCCACTTCGGCAGAAATAGCTAAGTGTATCACAAAGCCCGTATTGTTTAAAATCTGCACATAGTCAATGCACCTTTGTGTACTCTAGAGGCAGCATTGTCTAATGGATCGCACGCAGCGACAAGGACCAGTGACGCGGCTTCCCCAGCATCCCAGGGCCGTTTGCTCAGCCCGTCCGCCTTTCAGCTTCTTGTCGGCTTTGGAAGTGGCCGCTAAGCATCGTCCACCTCCTTCAGGTGGTAGCATCATTAATTGCTCATCTTCAGGAAGCGCTCTGGAACGTGGAAGCGACGATACCGACGCACACGAAGGTCTCGGAGAGCTCTCCGGCATGCCCTTGACGTGACATGTTCCAGGATACTTTGATGTCACACTTTGTCACGCTGAGCCACAACAGCTTTGTGAATTTGTCTGTCAGACCAAGTCACGCCAGACCTGGCTCACCTGTGACAGTGACTCTTCCGAGGAGAAATCAGGTGAAATGCAACATGCCCTTTTGGCCACATCTCCATTATGAAAACCCGATCCCCAAATGACATTTCGCTCCAAAACAAATACAAATTTTTGTTCCAATTCCTACTTCTTTAAACTTTTCTTTTCTTCCCAGAGGGAAAAGCAAGAAGACCAAAAAAGAATATCTGATCACTATTTTTGTGCGGCCACAGAATTTAAAGTATTATGGAAGTATTACCTCAATGTGGAAGTATTTTTTCTTTTTCTTGTCACCTACATTACAACTGAAGGTATGCGGGCTTTCTGGCATTAGAACAGTTGAGGAATTTTTTTATGTCATATTTTTAAAATGATGTCAAATGTCTCCAGGGCCTAATATAGCCCTTATTAGAGGTCAAAATACATACATAATTACCTGATAGCCAAGCATAGTGTCATGAGTCAGAGCAACAGGACAGCTCAGCGATTTCTCCACTGGTTGTACCACGAGGCTTTGCCCTCATCCAGAATTTAATACGCAGAGGCTCTCGCCACTTTTGACATAGGCCCACACGAACAAGTGTGACCGCGCGTACACCTGCCCCTTCAGCCCCGGTGCGTGTGTCCATGAGCACACGTGAACGTACATCGCTTGACATCAACCCTCAGCACGGAAATATTTAAAAGCGGGAAGCGCAGCGTCAGGAGGAGGCCGGCCGCACTCCTCCGCGCAGTCTGCCGAGGGGAACGGTGCAATAAGCACTCACAGCCCGTATACGGTTTTGTCCATACAGTCTCCTCCTTTTCCATACAACTGTCTTGAATTCAAATACACATTTGAATTTGTTCTCATGGTAGGAGCCCTTTCCATTAGCTGATGATATTCTTTTGTCTATTAAATGTAAAGGATCATTTTGTTTTTCTAAAGACCATCCAGAAGAACACGTCCCCTGTGAATGATGACGTTTAGTTAATAATTTAGCACTGTGCTGCCTGCTGAATTTTCTGAATCAAAATATGATCAATGGGAAAACAGTTGGTTTATTGAGTTTTCTGTCAGTTTTATTTCCTGAAGACATGGAAGAGAGTGCAAAAGATACCTGCTGTGCAGAGCACACTGCTGAAAAGTTAGACTCGATCGATGCAAGTTTGCCAAAAATAATTATTCTCTCAGGGAATGTTCAAGACACTCTCTGATACACCAACCTCTTAAAGCTGAAGCTTGGGAAGTTCAAAGACATTTCCTGTATCGGTGTTTTCTTAGCAACTTCAGAGATTTTGCAAATAAGTATCTGTGCTTCAGTAGCCTTCTTTTAATTTGTGTATTATCTGTATGAAAAGGATGTGGTTGGAAGGTAGAATATGAAAAAAAGACGTTAGCAAACACACTGCTGGTGGAGGCAGGTAGCTCCACAACCCCTCCTCCTCTCTTTCAAATAAATTCAAAGTCCTTACTCCGTCTGCTCTATCTGCTGGCAAACACTAAACTTTGCAACAAGAAGATGTCCCCTTTGCACCGAGTATCTTTTAGTACCAAGCAAGGAAGGCAGATTTAGTCCATAGTCCAAAGCAGGAGAAGGTGTTCCGACAAAAACAAAGGTGAAAACGAGCCCTCAGCACACCGGTGAGTTCAGCACTGCAGCAACTCGACTGGAAAGCACAGTGGGTGTATTGCTAATCTACCTCACAAAGAGATGATAATGAATTCTAGCCACACAAACACTTCACCTGAAGACCAGACACCTTTCTCCCTTACTTTCCAAAGGACTAAAACATCACAACATTTAGATCTCACCATAATGTTGTTTCCGAATCCTGTAATTGCCTTAATACTGAAGTGAACAACCTTGCTATAGAGTGTTATTTAAGTGAGTAAGAATCACCAAAAAGCACCCTCCAGTAATGCCCACAGAAAGCAGTGCAGGAAATTGATCCGAAAACATGAGTTGGATTGTTTTCTCTCACATATTCAGAGCTGCAGTCTGAATGTTCAGAAAGCATCTAGTGTTTGTGTAAGATGGGATCTTACTTTCTCCATTCCTTTTAAGTTCCCCGTAACCTTGCAGGTGTGCGTTGATTCATTTTTTTCTCTTCTTTTTTTTCTTAAAGATTGATTACATGCTAAGCAGGGTTTCTTTAGCGAGCGCTCACATCTCTAATTATTAGCACTGCCAACTTTTCTAACACAATGCTCAGTGTCAGATAAACGAAATCTGTTCCTGTCTGTTCTGTAACTGATATCAGTTCCATAGTGACAGTCCCTGACCTAAGGACCCCGGGCTTTGTTTAGTGCTACATCTTTACTTTGTTGAGAATGGAGTCCATACACATCAAAAAATCACCAATATTAATTAAATCACAGATACTGTTATCACTTTACTGAATAATGGGCTTTTTCAAGCCACACAGAGTAGCCTCAGCAACGCTTTTCCACTGCCAACATTCAAAATATTAGATTTCCAATACTTACTTTCATCTTACCCACAACCTATTTGAATTAGCAGTTATTACATTACGACAGTCAGAAACCTGTTAAAAATCTATCTATACACAGCACAGTACTCTACAGACATATATTTAGATTCCACATGACTCTTTTTCTAATGGAAAAAATAGTTAACCTCATTATTAAATACATAAATATCAGCAGTCTGCCTGAAAAATGGACATTCTGGCAACGTGACATATTCTGGCAATGTGGATATTCTGGCGACGTCTGGCACAACAGGCTCAAAGTAACAGAATTTGGGGTTTTTAAGTGCATATGATGGGAGTAACAGTATTACCTGGGATCGGCGTCCCTTTTTTTTAGGGACACCTCAGCATACCGTAAACATTCAATCCGGACATTTACTAAAACTCTGTGACAGATGACAAAAAGAGGGTAACCATCGAGCTAAGTGACTTGTACAGGTGCTGCAAGGCAGTACAGAATCCAGAACAGAGTCTGGGAATCCTGTTTTATTCCTGAGTGACTTTTTTAAGCATTATATCAGAATTAGACGGGCACCTGCAAGAGCCATTTGTGGCACACGTAGGCTACTATAGCTAAGGTAGAATACCTTTACAGGGGAATTTTTTAAAGCATGTTGTACGAATACCTCCTCTTTTTTGTTTTCGGTGCTGTTCAAATCTAGAGAGTATATTCAGAATGTAGACATTTTCTTCCAAAACTTCACAGCCAAGTCTAGCTGTCACAACAGTGAGAGCAGTCTGGCTTGCTTTCCACTGATGACTGCAATGGGAAATTATGTAATTATGCATAAGAGGCCTGGCCAATGCCAGCCAACTCCATCGACTTCTTTCAGACAATGATAGAGACTTGGAGACAGGAAACAACTGCCAATGGGTAAATAATAACAATAATAACAACAACACCACCACTACTACTACTACTACTACTACTACTGATGTAGCTTCCTTTCCTACCTCAACTCCAAAAGCAAAAACAGTGAAAAAGAATTTTTCAATACTGCAGAATTTCTAAGGTCTAACCAACTCGTGAGTGAATCCAGTCTCAGTTTGCCATTTCTTGAACACATCCCAAATATGGAAAATACTCGACTTTGAAGAAACTTAAAACACTTCCCCTCTGCAGACATTAGAACATTGCTAGTTACATAAGCCGTAACACCCCCCTCTAGCAACAGCTACTCACACATGCAATCCCATTATTTTCTTCTAAGGCAGTAATGCACATAAAAACGAATGCTCTGCGCAAACAGAGACCTACACTCTAAGAGCTCTCTAAGACTGTTTGAAAGTAGAAGCTGCTACTGAGAGTCAATTTTTAAATATTCATAATAAAATCACATCTCTAATCAATCCGAAAATAGCTACTATAATCATTTCAATACTTCTCCTGTTAATTATTTCATTAGCTTTATTGGTTTGATAAATCTCTGAATTTTCAGTCCTTCGGATTTCTGTATGGATCAGAGGCAGGGGCAAAGCTGAGATGTTTGCCATCTGGGGGCAAGGAACTGTCTAGGCAGGATGCCTTACTGCGCTTAAGTATAATCTGGAAGAACTGGAGTCCAATAAATTGAGTTATATTACAAAACATGGGGAGTGAGATCAGAGCCTAATTTTCAAGGTTGCTCTGGCAGATGTTTAAGAATATTAACATTTCTTTAAATCTTTAAAAGTGACCTGCATTTCCCTTTTCTAAGAAGCACCTACTGTAAACAAGCAGTGAAATAACCTAACACGACACATTCAGCAATGTGCACGGTTTTCCACTGGAATTTCCTTTTAGATTGATCTGTCCGCAGATTCTTAAAGTCAAAACTTAAAGCTTAAATGCCACAGGTCTGGCAGAGCTGCTTGGCTCCTGTGAAACAGTATTTCTTTGGTTTTGTTGTTGAATAATTTTTAAGTAATTTGCTCATGAATGGTGGTGTGACTGAGAAACCACCTTTCTGTTAGACCAGTTCTCACTAAATCTAAAGGATCATTTTACATATTCAAAGGACTTGGCAAAAATGGAAGAATAACGTAAGGTAAGAAAGTTAATACAATCTTTAGACGTGTTCTCTACCGCTGAGTGAACCAGGCAGGGCCAAAGCTGGTCCTTGAGAGGACACTGAGCCTTTCGAGCTCCAGCGTGCTACTGCTCGTCCAGGCGTCCCGGAGGCTGGTGCCCCACGGCGGCGCAGGCAAAGGCCTCCGGGACACAGGGGATGCTGTATTCAAGACCACCCCTCCGAAGTCACAGGCTGCCATGCCTGTAATGCCACTGAGGCAAACAGATTTCCAACAAAAAGATTACAGAATTTTATGGCAAGCTGATGCCACTCAAAGGAGAAACCCGTTTTAGAATGGCACAACACAATTTTGGGAAGTGTTTTCCCGATTTCCGAAGGGCCCCACAGATGGAAAAAGTACTGGTACCAAGTGTTACTGCCTTGTCATTAGGAGAGTTTAGCAAAAATATTTCCTACCCTCTCCGGCTACATCGACGGGCGACACGAGCGCTCGGACTCGGTGTGCTCAGCAGCAGGGATCGCGTCCTCCTGCTGCAAGTACTGCGGTGGCCGCTGACCGTTTCGTGAGAGAAGCCGCACAATAAATCCCACTTTGCTCCTCGCCAGCATCGCTAGGCAGGCTAGCGTTAAAATGCCTGTAAAACGAAACCTTGCAGCTTATGGAGCCCCACATACACATCAGG
The DNA here is from genome assembly GCF_000737465.1 of Haliaeetus leucocephalus. Classification (NCBI taxonomy): domain Eukaryota; kingdom Metazoa; phylum Chordata; class Aves; order Accipitriformes; family Accipitridae; genus Haliaeetus; species Haliaeetus leucocephalus. Next base: position 116,548 of record NW_010972666.1, read on the forward strand.
CAGCAGCATCCTTCAGAAACACAGAGCCTGGGACGGCTGCACAAAATACTAGAACTTTTGTCCGGTTGTATGCAGTGGTGGTTGTTTTGTTCACAGGCTGCAGTGATACTTTATGTGAAACACGTATGAAATGAACTGGTTTGTGGCGAGTAGATGAATTTCTGTGTGAATGCAATGAAGCCGTTCACAACAGAAAACTGGAAGGGACAGACCATCCTAAAAGCTATTGGATAAAAATGTCTTTGGAAATGTTCTCCATTCAAATAGGTTTGTGTTTTAACTTTTTAACTTACTGGGAGGTCTGCAACCTGGCATTCGCTTATTTTTACATCTCTGATAGATCACTGTGACTTGTACGATCGGCCACAGTACAGGGGGAAACACAACACTTTCAGACACGTTTGAAACTCTGGGCCCTACGCTCCTCTTGCAAACCTGACTTCCTTTTGTATAAAATAAATGTAATCGCCCTTCACGGATGATGAGATAATGTATTTTATGTTAATTACTAGTAAGCCAGTTTGTTTTTCAGCCTTAACCACTTCCATTATTTGTGGAATAACAGGGATGTGCCAGCACCTTCCCTTAGCTCAGGTTCTGAGTCCTTTGCCTTGTAATAACATCTGACTTGTACAGTTTGGTTATTTTCTCTGTCTCTAGAAATCACTGCAGCTGAGTGATAAACCAGAGCAATAGGCACTTTTTGACATCCAGAATGTTGTCCTTCCTCCTTAAAACTATTTTCACAATTTCTTTTTGTGACAGTTATTAAAGGCATGTTGATTACTTGTATAATTGACTGGTACTGCTGGTAACAACACAGCAGACTAATTGAAATGTATGAGAAACAATTACGAGTAATTGGAATCAATTAATTGATGATTTTCTGGGGAACTGCTGTTTGATGCAGGCAAATTCTAATTACATTTACAAAGTCTAGGAAAAAACTGGAATCACATTATAGATTTTGAAGTAACATTGTGTTATTTTCATTAGACCGGTTTCTGTTTAAGCACGAGTTTGCAGCCAGAGGAGGGGATGGGAGGCTGCCCCAGCACCATTTCTCCTTACCCACCGAGCAGTGACGAGCGGACCAAAACCCACCGCGGTGGGCTCTCCCCGCGGACTCATCCCAGCGTGGCAGGCATGCACAGCGTGAGTTCGGACACGCGGGTGGCTCCGGGACACCCACCCAGCACTGCACCCTCTGCTACCCCGCAGGACTCGAGGGGCCGGAGCTTCTGCTCAGCCCATTGCTGCCTTCCCCAAGGCAGGATGGGTTTGATTCTTTGAGCAGTACGTACGGCTCTTCCTGAGGCACGCCGATATCCACAGCTTGTTATTCCGCAGGGATAACTTACGGCCTGATTTCTGAAACCTTCGTCTCAAAATTCTGCCTGTAGTACCAGAAGTTTTGTCCTCCTTCACACCCGAAATGTTACACGAGAGGGAAAAAAGGCACAAGGCGGAGAGAGGGAGACTTGGGGAGTTCGCAGTGCTATCGCACCCAGTCGGTGGCCCGTGATGGTGCTTGGCTGTTACTGGCGCAGGGAGCCCGGCGTGCTGGCAGGGGCTGCCCGCAGGCGTTTGGGAGGACTCCTGCCAGAGCATCCCGCAAGCCTTCCGCAGCGAGGCAAGCGGTCAACGGAACGGGAGGGCGAGAGAGGAGCAGGGGTCAGCGTTAGTCCTGTTGACTAATGCTAAATGATATTATTGCTTTGATTGCAAATACACAAAACAAACTCTGGCAGGCCAGCGGGTGCCTTTCTCCTTCGCCTCCGAGTAGAGTCGCCCTGTCAGTGTTAAGTTTAGTGTCTCTTTCTTATCAGATGAGAGCAGGCTGGAGTTTCACCATCCTGACTCCTGCCATTCTCCCCGCATTCATTCCCACTTCCTGCTCTCTGAAAGTCAAGCTCCCATTCACAAAAGACGGGCCTTATCTCCTTACCTCTTGACCCTGAATCATGGCTGCAAATACAGGATTTTCTTTCTGCTGGGCAGCTAACAGGTGACAAAGTCCTTTGGCTCTGTGTCTTTAAAGCATAAAAGAAACACCATCTTCCGATACATTTTTGTTGTGTTGAATACCGTAAATCTCGATCTGCAAAACCCCTTTAAAACAATCTACCCTTTATAAACAGGTCTTGGAAAGTAGGAGGGCATTTGCGTTAAAATCACCTCAAATTATGAGAATTTTCAGCAATAAAAATGGTCGGTTTCAAAGAATTTTCTCTTTTGCTGAAGCCCAAAATTCAAAGTGACTGTCAGACAACCAGCTTCTTCACTGAAGACGCACTACATAACAGCCCTTATCGTAACTTACTTTCATACTTAGCCTGGCTTTGAAAGAGGTTTATCAAGTCTCACAGCCACACCACTTGAGCTGAGAAGCTTTGGTGGGGAAAGGACACGAGACAATTAAGGTAACTACAACATGAGTGCCCATGAAAATTTAAAGTGGCAGAAATAGATGTGTTATGTTAATGATTTGGGAGAAAAGCCATTTACTTCTGAGACAACCTTTAAACTTCTGCCCTTCAAAATTAACTATTAGCCTTCAGAAGCCTAAGGATTTTGGGTTGGTTTTTTTTTTTACAAACCTGTATTTAAAGAATGCATTACCCCTGTGGGCTTACGCTCTGCCCTCCCTCCATCCCTGCCTAGGGGCAGCGCGCTGTCCTTACGTGCAAGCTGACTTCTGTAATTCAGCCTGCAGCTCTACTTAGTGTTTTGCAAAAATACAAACATACAAAAACTCCGAACCTAACAGTAAAATTGTTTTTCATATTTATGGCTACTAAACTTTCTGTAACAATTTATTCTAAAATATACCTTACTGTTAAAGTGAAACACTGACGTTAAGCTGGCACTGGTGGAAGAGGCCGGGCAAGAGGGAGGCTGCAAACACGGCGCAGGAGAGAGAAGTCACGCAGGAGACACCCGACCGTTCGGCAGGACTCGGTGCTTCCAGCGGGCGAAGACTGGCCGTCCGGGCCACGCACAGGTAGCCAGCCTGGCAACGAAGAGCCCCTGGGAGCTGCTGGGACAGACCTCCCCACGCCAACCTGCAGTCCCTGGCTCTGCGCCTCGGCTGCCCTGCCCGTGGCCGCCGACAGTCCCGCTCCGCAGCGGCCGCGGCATCTTCCAACTGAGAGCGGGAGCGGGAATTGCCCGCAGGAGGGCACGGAGCCACGGCTCGGCTGCCTGCGAAGGGGTGCGGCGGCCGCCGACCATCGGTCTTTTGCTTTTGTGATGGCTCTAGCTGCCTTCGACTTTGCCGCTGGCACACGCGGCTTAGGTCCCTAACAGAAGGAACGCCTTGGTGAGATGACCATTCCTCTGGCAGTTCCAGGAGGGAAAAACTGACCTCTGGTAGCTGTGCTGCCACGGAAAAGCAGAGAGCTTCTGCTGCAGCCGCTGACTAAGGGTGGTGCACAAGTTCCCTGTCCTGTCTGACCCAGAGTCACCTGGAAAACGGGAGAAAGGAGCTCCTCGAGGGAATCATCCCACAGGCTGGATGATCTTACAGGACAGTGCGGCCCTCGCTCAGATGAGTGACCCGGTGAAACAGGACCGTACATATGCCCCCAAGGAAAGCTGTGCAGGAACCCACAACTATTTACTAAAAAGAATTCGGTGCAACCTCTGTAAACTTGTCTCAGGCGTCCAGTGTCAGATAAAAGTGACATGAAAGCATTTCTCTTTACTGCACTCAGAGCTCCTCCGTGTCCCGTGGCGGGACAGTGATAGCTGACAGTGTACAGTAGTCACCAAATTGTTCAGCAAACTATGTCATGTACAAGATAGCACAAAGAGCCTGCATTTAACAAAGTGTCTGTGGTCCTTTGAACTCGTGATGAGCTTTGTGTGCTTTCTCCTCTTTATTTTTGTAACTGCTCCAGACCCCGAGGCAGGTGGTGCAAAAAGATCAAGACAGGGTTGCAAGGAGCAACAGATGCTTGGTCTGAGGGGCAAGAGAGATGAACAGACGTTCGCTACTGCGACTGATCCAAGTATGATCCCATGACACAAGGATTTCACACAGGTCCTTTTGGATGCACGGTAGAAGAAAGGAACTTCTTTGCCTGCACAGCTATTTCCTTTACTTTGATAGGAAGACAGAAAAACATACATGTTACCTCAGAAATATCTCCCCTTCCCTGAGAATCCTGTAGCAATTTGTACACATCAACAGAGAACAGAGAAAAGAGAAGCGACCCACTTACAACCACAGAACCCAAGAGAGAGCAAGGAACGTAATGCCAAAGTCCTGACTGCCAGCTAGAGGCCACGTCTTCAGCAGGAAATTGAGTTTCCTTTCATGAACCATCACTCGTTATACTGACAAAACCTTCTTGCACCCCCAGCAAAAACCAGACTCCTCCTTTCAAAGGCTCATTGAAGTACATGTATGTGAGTTGTGAGTGGACATCCCTTTCACATTAAACATTTGGGAAGAATCAGAGCCTTTGAAGGAAGAGTTTGGAAGGATGTTTCCGGTGAGATTAATACGGCACACATTTTTCAAAATGTTGCTGTAATTAAAGCATCCCAGTTCAACTTATGAATGTTCAACTGCATCTACAGGTGATTAGCAGAAGCTTTCAGCTTCACTTTCATCCCCTCTTAATTGGTTTATCACCTTTCCAGGCAGCCTGAACAAACAGCTACTACGGTTAATCTGGAATGAATTATTCAGAAGACCTTTCTCCCCAGCCTAGAGAAAGAAAAACGTCCTAATTTCAAGACATTTTTACTAGAGGATGTAAAAGCTTTTTTAAGGTGAGATATTCTTCCTCAACGCTCCTTCTCTGCCTCTAAACATAGTCCAACCGCAGCATCCCAGATGTCGGTGCAATGGATTTCACATTATCAGCAGGTAAGTCAGTGAGCTGATATATTCCGTATCAGAAACACGATCAGCCGGAAGGTCAAATAACTTATTGTCAGCATAAACAGAATTACTATAATAGGCCCATCTAACTCTGTTGGCCCTAACTGTATATGGCCTCAATGAAAAATGATTCCCAGTGCAGGAAAGGGTGTGTGGGTAAGGTCTCAATGAAATGGGTGCAGCAGCTGATTCCTTTCATACCAGATGCAAAGACACATGGATTAAAGAAAATGTCTGGGTTGAGACTAGTACAAATTTACAAAAAGCTGGCCTAAAGCTATCAGTCACAAGGTATTGCTGCATGCGCCATGGATCTTGCAGAAGCCACAGTAAGTTCCGCTTTCTATGTTTTGGTTTGGTTTTTTTCAGAGTGCCTGGATATTTTGGATGCCTGAGATGAAACATGAAAGGCTGTGGTTATCAGTGGGGCTGCGTGCCCCACATCTAAGAAACATGGAGGAGATGCCCCTGTGCGATGCCCTAGGACACAGAACTTCAGTGCACAGTGAGGCAACTGGAACATTACCAGAATTAAGATACCTCTGAAAGGGTGTTCTTCTCTTCTCCCTATCTCTGCTCACCCAAGTGGCTATACTCATTTCAGAAGAGCACTGCAAGGGCTAGCCCACTGATTTTTAGAGAACACAGAGTCACTGAGACTTTTCGTGTTATAATCAGAAAAATTTCAACGTCCAATACCAGCCTCATACTCCGTACAAGCTCATTCCAATGCAGTGTTGCCTGTTAAAATGAACTGAATACATACATTATCAGTTTTTCTGTCTTAAACGCATCAGAATGGCATATTAAAACAAGTAGAGGCACACGCAGGCTCTGACGGTCTGTACACCCACTGAGGGGCACTGCCTTCCTTCAACTTCCATTTTTTCAACTTTGACAAATTTTCCCAAGGATAATATTTTACGTTTTTTCCCCGGAACCTGCAGAAACAGCAGCGCGAGGCAATTTAACTCCGCATTCAATCTTCTACGATAACAGGTTATCTACATAGCAGCCTGCAGGTCGGGCCTCCCATAATGAGAGATGCCTGGCAGTTGACTGAAAGCTGATTCCTGTCAGAAGCTATTTTCTCTCTGAGACAGAGGAGACATTGTGCCCCTTGGTGCTTGAGTGTGGCCTTGGCTACTGCCAAAAGACCACCTTTTTTTTTTTCTTCGCTGAGACAAAACAGAATCCCCCTGCTGTCAGCTCTATCTGGAGCTGCTGAAAGGAGATGTATAAGCCCAGTAATGCTGCTGAGGAGATAACTGTCAAACAGCATGAAAAACGCTGCCTATCTACCGAGCGGAGGAACTGAAGCACCATGGAGGCTACAACTCAATGCTCAACAGTTCTTGGCATCTGTGAGGTCTCTTTCTTAGTTGCTTTTTAATGCCCTGGTGAAAGAAAATACTGTATGCACCAGTGGGATTCAGAACCTGCTTCTACTCACCAAACGCTCTGGGACCTGGTCAACCGGGTGGTTCCTGGAGATGTGGAAACAGGCATTGTTCTTCTTGAAAGGGGAGGGAAAATAGGCAGATTCTGCAGCATATGGTGTGAATCTGAACTAGATTTTCAACCTGGTGTAAACCAGTGCTGGGCTCATCGGGACAGAAAAACAGACCCAAAGAGAACTACAAATGTCTATCAAAGTCACAAGAACAACACTCTGCGTTGCTGAGAAGTTGCGTTCGTTACCAAAGGCTTTTGCCACGGTAGTTACACACAAAACCATACGCAAAGGAGTTTGCACTGACATCAGAGTAGAAACTGTAAGTGACGGATACTCAAAAATTATAGCAATACTTTAAAAAAGATGACACATGGTATGGATGAACATAAGAAAATGGTATACAACTATTTGTAATTATACACTAGAAACAGGTAAACTAGTGTCTTCCTTCCTGGCATTATCTGAAAGCCACAGCTGTCAGGAACCAAGCCCCACGTTATTCTACCTAATAGCTCCTTCTGGGGCAGTGGTTTATTGGGGTGGGCTCCAAAAGTACCTTCAACTGCCATCGGGAGCTAAGCACTCCTATGTGATCCACATCTCTCTGGTGCAGCTGGTCAGTCAAGATGTTTATTCAATACCACATCTAGCAAACCCTACAGATTTCAATTACTCTGGAAGACATAAAACAATACACTGCGCAAACAAGCATGTTAGGAACAGTAGGCAATAGAAAGCCCACTGTTTCACAGCACTGAAAGTATGAAGTTACATAAAATACACACAGAATGCTCCTCATTTTTATATACTATTTGAGAATGAAGAGAAAGCAAATTCCATCAACATAAGAAAAGGACTGCAATGTCCACTCCCTTAAACTGCTGAATATAAGAGTAAGGTGGGATAGACCAGATTTGATTATGTTACCCTCCTACAAATCTCTATGCAAAATCAACGCCATTAGGGTAGTGCAAAGTCAAGTTCAAAATTACCAGTTGGCTGAGAGTTTTTGCTCCCCAAAGCCTTTTTTTGCTCCAAAAAGCTTTTGGCAGGCTTTCTTAGGCAGCTTATGACAGGGAGCTCACAGGCGTTTCAAGTACTTGTCTTACTTAGGAAAGACAGTCTTTTTTTCAGAATGGGGGGATTTGCACAGACTCCAGATTCTCAAATTACCCTTGGAAGTTTAGTCTGTAACTTTTTATTCTCCACTGGGAATGTTTTGTCCTCAGCTTCTCATGAAGCTCGCACTACAGGCTCATGAAGCACCTTACTATGTGATCGCTGCTGTCCTAGAGTGTCCCCCAGTTTGGGTGGTACTGCCTTTTGTGTTGCTTCTTATTGATACCATACCACTGAACAAATGAGAAAGGTTTGTCTATGCCAAATTCCAGAGCACTAAATTCTAGCAGGCAAATATTTCCTCGAAAAAGTTTTACAGAAAAATCAGTTTTATATTATGAGTTCCCTGGAGTAAATTGTGGGTCTATTACGTCAAAGAGTATTAATTGATTAAACTGTAATTTATTTAAAATGGAAGATGTGCAGGAACGGTATGGAAGAAAGACACACAAATCAAGAGTAATATCTGCAGTAATCCCTACAACTCTCTTGGGGCTTAACTCCATGTATTACAAAATTACTTGGCTATTCACAGTCAGCCCAAAGCATCCTCGTGGATATTTTCTGAGTGAGAGCTTTGACAAAACATTAGTTAAATATTTAGGTGTCAGGCAGGCATTTCAAGTGCCATTACAGTCATAAGCACAACGTAGTCTACAATCATAAGCACAATGTAGTCTTCACTACATAAACCAAAACATTTCAGTGACCTTATACTAAAATACAGCAAGGACTTGAGAAGCAATCAACACCACACGAAGTCTTAAGATTGCATTACGGCCGACAATTTTCTAACTCCTGAACTGACCGGTCACGAGCCTCGTGGACGAGCACTAGGCTGGAGGGAAGTCGCCGGGCGCTGGACGCAGCAGCGGCCGGCCCCGCTCCAGCAGCGTGCTGGCTGAATGCCGCGCAGCCTGGTCCTCGGTGGCCACGTTCCCCGAGGTGGCAACACGCACGGCTCCCGGTGCGGCACTGGCAGAGTAAGGACTGGCATTTGGGCACGGTACTCTGTGCACGTCCTCCTTCAGCACACACTTGACTTCCAAATTCAGCTGCAAATATGACCTAGGAAAATCTGTTCCGAGGCCAGTGGACTATAGCCCCGTCACTCCACAAGCCACGCCAAGTCTTGCTGTTTCTGGTATTTGACGCCCACAGCCAGAACAACACCCTCACGCAACACTGTCAGTCTGAGCCCCGCTCTAATTATCATCTTATTTGAATGTAAGAAACACTGACCTCTCATCTGGTGCTGCTCCATCCTGCACCTACACCTTGCCACATGCCCTGAAGTATCCGAAGTAACTTGTCTTCCACGTACAGATTTTTTCCCTTTTTATTTCATTACAAGGTAGAGGCAGCACACTACATAAATTGAAAACTCTGAAGCCTCAAGTGCCTTTCACTGAAATGAGGCTCCCTAATGAAGGGAAGCTGAGATTCTTGCTGAGGAGCAATAGGCCATGGCCTCACCATCTTTTGCCTAGAGAAATGACTAGGTTTTGGGTAGTATTATGTCTATAATATTTTTAGGAATACAAATGAGATGTTTACCCTGAGAAAAAGCGTGCTACATACCTTCACGTAAATACTTAATAATTGTTCCGGCTCCATGACATGATCTTGATGGAGGCCAGAGTGAAATTACACAGAGGGAGCTCGTCTGCCAAGCCACATTTCTTTGCTTGTGTTCCTCCTCACACTTTCCACCGGGTTTGGCACATTTTCTGTTACTAGGGGTGTCCTGGTTTAGGCTGGTTAAACCATGACAAGGGGCTCTGTATTGTGTTCTCCACTGGCAGCAACTTCCACAACCTGTACATATATATCCCTGAATATATATATATATATCTGTTTGTGTGTATATATACACATAACTTTTACCTTAAACTTATGTCTGTATAAGCATGTATGTCTTAATGTCTATCGGCCTTCTTTTTCATTAACAGTTTCGTCAGGCTAAAAGGTTTGGGGAGGAAAGCACCCACCAGATGTTTTAATCCAGCCATTGAGTCATTTGGAAACTTCTAAAAAGCAAGCGCAAAATGAAATCAGAATGTAGTAGGGACACAGCACACGATAAACTCTTGCTTAAACCATCACGATGTAGACCTCAATCCACAAAGCGATTACTCAGATACCTTCTTTTTGTTTTCATAAATGATAAGTAAATCCACTTAGTTTATATGAATTGTGCCTGCAGGGATTCCTTCTTCCTCACCCCTGTGCTAACTCTGGGATGGCAGCAAGCCAGAAACGAGCAAATACTAGCATTTTTGAATTATGTCAACTTGTATGTTTATTTCTTTTCTCGGGGAAAAAAAATCAGTCTAGAAGGAATTGCTGGTTTCATTATTTAGTTCTGCTCTTCCTGCGCTTAACCACAATATCATTATCAAAGCATCCCTTGATAAGTAAAATACAAACTCTTCCATCTCTAAGTTTAGCCAGCAACAGCATGGCCAAGGGTAGCAACCATTACTCTCCCCTTTACGGAATGAAAAGAACAATATTCTCTCACAGTGTATGTCTAAGAAAGTATTTTAAATTACAGATTTTTATATGTTTACATACCTAATAGTAGAGAAGCCACACTAGAGCTTATCAGGTGCAATAAAGAGAGCAGAACTTTAGGGCTTTGCTGTTAAAACTTGGATGTTAGCCATTAGAAAGCTTGGATCAGGCTAAGAAATGCCTCTTTGACATCATTACATAAGATATCACATTGTTACATAGGGTGGCAAAAGGCTGCAAATAGACTGAGAAAAGCCCCTTATGTTTCTTCAAGGTTCCTAGAGACTTCTGAACCAGAGCTGTTACTGCCACGGATTAAGGAATGAGGACCCGCTCAGCTTTAGTAACTCCAGTCCTTTCTCCATAAACTCCATGTCCCCATATAACAATTATAAAATTTATCATCGAGACTTGGCTTCTAACGTCAAGGCAGATTAAACGCCAGCTCTTCTTGGTTAGCATCTAGCTCATAGGTGAGAAGTGGCAAATTGCCACTCATCTGGGGCACCGCAACGTTAAAATATGCATTGTTCCATTTAAGTCCCTTTTTCACCCTCCAGAACCCTGATAACCATCCAAAAGATTAACCCAGCTGTGGAAAGAGCTGCAGCCCACTGTATCGCATTAGCAATGAAAAAATAGTAAAACACAAATCCCTGCTGAATTAAAAAATCTCTTCAGATGTGAGATTGAAGGCAAAACTAATGAGCACTGTAGCAAGCTCAACAATTGAGCATTTTTCTTAAAATGCAAGCCCTTAGAGCAAAGAGGCCATAAATTGTACAATAATCAGAAGAATCCACTTTTTAACAGAGGCACCTCTGCCAGCCTGGGTGTCTTTGATCAGAAATATTATCGAAGAGAGGAGAAACCTGAACGTGTGAATTAATGACTCTCCGAGCTTCATGGCCAAGTCAGGAAGCCTGCTATTTAGCTAAAGCCCCGTGATATGTATGGGGAGAGTGTTATCTAAACCACTAGGATGACTATAAAATATCTTAACAGCTTCTGCTGCTTAGCTGGAAGCAGGGCTCCCCTAGTATCTAATATGAAACAAGTGGCCCAGCCTGTGAAAGGCAGCTCTATATTCAGAGGCCACAGCGGCTGGAAGCTATGGGGTCGTCTCAGAAGCTCTCAATTGTTTTTAAATTCTGTTTTTACAAGGAGCGTGAGATTTATAGGCTCTTGAGGGGAAGAAAATGATGTAACTTGAGTAAATCAACAGGCCATTTATTCCTGGCCCTGTTTCCTCTCTGTCACTGAGCTCTGGAACTAGCCCCCAAGCACTCCCTCTTCAAAACAAGAGGCAGCCCAGACTGCAGACATCTTGCAGGGACAGTTAAAGGCACAGCTCCTTTTTCCTTTGTTGCAGGGCCCGAACACGGGGGCCAGCCTTCGGTCTGCGGCTCCACGCAGGCACCCACTGCGTGAGCGCAGCCCCAAGGCCGGCTGTGCCCCTCCCGGCCCCCCGAAATTGGGAAGTTGCAGCTACTTGTTGCACTTGCGAACCTGACATCTGCACACGCAGGTTTGCTCCATCCTGGGGACAAAGGCACAGGCGTTTGCAACTGTTAGAGGGGTAGAACCCGACATCTTGAGTGGCCTGATGAGAACGTTTCCCAAAGCAGAGCGCTGCAAACAGGAATGAGCTCAGGAACAGAGGGGCAGGGGGGTCTGGGGACGGGAGGTGGATTCCCCCCCATTTTGCCCTCTCGCGTTCTGGTTCTCTAATGATAATGGATTAATTCATTATAAACAATTTCCAAACTGCTCCCAAACCTTCAGCTTAGTCTAACTGCTGCTCAGTGACTGCTGGCTGATGAAACGATGTCTACTGACCAGCAACACAACTTTGGACAAAGAGGGATGATTTTCCTTCCGAGGCACCTTAGTTTGGATAAAATTTCTTTTGGTCTAGAGAGTCAGCGAATGACCTTCAACCACAGGGACCAGCTCGGCACAGGCACGTTGTGCCACCGCATTCCTTCGTCAGAAGGTGGTGGGGGCACGGGAGGGACAGTTCGCTTCATTCGCGGGTGGTTAGCTGATGCCTGTCTCCCCTGTACCTGGCTGCAGACGTGTACCCTTCCTTCCAGGGCACGCTCCCTTCCAAGAAGCGATGGCACAATTCAAAGAGGTGATTCCCATCCAAGGGCCTGCTGTGATTTCCTTAGGACGCTTCTCAGATGAAAGCGTTGACTTCAAGGGTCTTGAAAAGTGAGAAGCGTGGGCGCGAGGCAGGCACCCACGGCAAGTAGTTCCCACAGCAAGTGTCAGGCACGGCTGAGCTAAACCTTGCTTAGCTCAATTCCTAGGAGGCACGGGGTGTCTAAGCATGCTCACTACAACAAAGACCCTGGGGGAGGGTTTAATACAGAAGCATGTGTTTGATAATGACTTATTTCACAGAACAAAATCTGAACGGCTGAAAAGCCTGCTCTAAAACCAGGTATGCCTACAGGCTCCAAATTAGAAGAACATTTTAACCTTTGCACTCTTCAAATTTCAAGCCTTGTTACCATCCCCTAATCTGCTCCCTTAACCTTGACCAGAGAAGGAAATTTTTTTTTATAAACACCATTTGATGGATATACACTGTAAATAGAAGACCTTTACTCCCCCATCTCTTCTTTTTCAGTGCTCTGCCTATTCAACAGAGCAAAAAACTTTTGTTTCCTGCTGACACACAGCTGCCTTCAAGTTGCTGCTACAGCAAGCAGGGCAATTTTACCTCTTAGGTCAGCTAGCCAGGTTGACCCCTCACCTTTGACAGTGATCTTTATCTAGACTCCATCTTAATTATTTATCTCAGGAAGGTCAGAAAGAAAATGCCTCTCTCAGGACCCCTGCTGCTTCAGCCTGTATGACTTGTTAAAATGCAAGTTCTTTGAGGATGGTAATTCAACCAAGCCAGCTAAGAAACTGATGCATCACTTTCATAACAATTAGGAAATGCTGATGTTTACAAAATGGCTTTCAGCTCACAATTGCCATTCTTAAACCTAGCAATTGAGAAACTTTTCTCGTAAAACTGTAAGACTCGGAAGGGCCAGTAGGTCTTTGCTAATAAGAATGTACACAACTTTATATCATTTTGAAATCCATCCACTAGCATATTTTTGCCCAAAAGTTTAGCAAAGACAAAAGCCTCAGATACAATAAAATTTAAAAACTCTTGGAAAATGCAGGTAACATTTATATAAAGAATTCTTCAGAAACTTGAGTAGTATTAAAGCTGAAAGAGTTGTAAGTGAAGTTTTAATAGTTATTAAACATGTAATACTTCGTCTTCCTTGCAACAGTATTTCACAGCATAATTTAAGAAAAGCCACACACACAATAAAAGGAAGAAAAAGGGAAAAAAAAGGCTTGTACTAAAAAACTGGGGTATAATTTTCTTCAATCAACTCCAGCTCATGACTGCAATTACCCCAAATCTTTCCGAACCTTGCTGTGATACACCAGGGACAGGTCTTGGAGCCTCTGTGGGTGGCAACCTTTCATCTGCCTCTCAAACTGTTCTTTATTGTAAGGTTTCAAATTAGTGCTAGCAGCAATGAGCAAATTTGATAATTCGATCTCAAATTAGTTAATGTAATGTGCCAGGAACCACTAACTAAGGCATTGCAAAGATGAAAATGTATCTTTCCAGACTCAGGATGCAAGGTTAACCAGCCTGACATTTCATATTTGAAAAGTTGCTTTTTATTTTAATTAAAATGAAATTTTGCTTTAAATGTCCCCCCCTTCTTTCCCCGCAGTGTATTTTTCTCATTCTGCATGGAAAAACATACTATAAATACATGAGGCACACATTCTTTTGTGATACTACATAAATTGTGTCTGACCCAGATAGCTGTGAATTGGGTGGAAATCATTAGGATCATATGTACTGATCGAGCCTTTGTAGATAGTAAAGTTAACTGGGGATATGTTTCCATGGCAGCTTTCAATGAAATGAGCCAGTGATTCACATTTCAGATCCTTATCTCCAGTTTACCCAAACTCATTTGTTCTGGAAATCAGGATGAAATATTTAACAAAAAAACAGACATTCAGTTTTCCAGTCATTCTTGGTTTTGACAGGTTGGGACTATGAGGGCACTTCATTACACCTTGCTGGTTTTGCTTCTCTTTAAAGGTGAAGCCAGAGACACCAGGTGTGTTCTTTATGCACTTTTACTTGTCTTAGAACAACTTCTCTTCCACCTCTATACTCACTTTTTCTTTCCAGGGTAATTTAAATGAGCTACAAAGCTCACACCAGTCCTTGTGCATTTGTCCCCTTCTGCAACACCCATTTCAAGCATCAGCAGGACAGATTTTCCCAGCTGGTGACCCCAAGCAGCGGACGCAGCAGCAGGACAGTTTGCTGTATGACCCGCTGCCCGGGAGCACCCACCCTGCAGGACCATGGAGCTGAGGTGCCCACCTAACCTAGTCTTGAGATGTGCCATCTACGGGGGTGCAGCCTCAAAGGATTTTTCTTGAGAAAAAGGGCGATCTGAACGCCATCTCCAACAGCCCTACCCCTCAAGGTGCAAGTTACAAGGTGCAGGGGGGAAAAGGTCACTAGCTTCTCCCCCTTTCTACGTGCACTGCCTATATCCCCTTCTCCTCCATGCACAGGCAGGCATTTCCATTCTACTACGTAAAAGCTGTTATCCTCCCTTCAGCCAAATAAGAACGTCATTATTTAGACAGACTGAGATATTAAACAAGGGAGTCTGGAAGAGCCCCAAGTGGGAGTGCCTTAAAGCCACTGGGAAGGAAAAGTATACGGAGAGAATCATGTTCAAGACCCTTCTCTGAATCCATCTGTGGACTTCCGACATTTTTAAATGCATCTTTCTTTCAGTGAAAAATATCCATTAAAATTGACCAATCTGCCTCCTGAAACGGAACTTTCTGGTGAATAAACAGTTTTTAACATTAAAAAAAGTTGTCACAGTCTGGAGTACCAGCAGGTCTGTCTGGACTAGATGGGCACAAGCGGTATAATAAAATGTGTAAGACTTTCAAAAAACATATCACAGACGCTCTTAGTCAGGCTAACATATGAAGCTTCGGTTCTTCCCTAGGCATTATTCTACATTGAGTACAGGTCACTGTCTACACCGGCTTTGTATTAACTGGAAGATTTACTCTAACACATTTCTTCTAATAGTACGGATTACATTTGAATCTAGATAAAACTTGAGACAACACAGACGAGTTGAGGATCCACCCAGGAAAACTTAACTCCCCATACAAAATCTACTTCATTTCTTGTTTGGTTTATTTCCTTTTTGGTTTTGGCTAGGATGGAAAGATGCTTGCTGGAGGGGAAAAAGTGAACTGACATAAAATTCATAAAACAGCAGTTCTGCAAGACACTCTGGAGCAAACGCCTGCTAGGCATGACCCAGCTACCCTTTCCCAGGGGAATGCTTGCGTGCAGTGAAATTACCTGCAGCGTTCGAATGCTGGGCAGTTTGCTTTAAACTACAAGAAGCTGTGAAGCAAATCCTGGAAGTTAAAATGGAATGAAGGACTGGAAAGAGTTTGAAAAGCGTCACTGTTGCTCCGGACTCTGCACCTCAGTCGGAGCTGAAAGGCCTCCAGCCTGGAGCCGAGTGACAGATGATTCTCCCCTGAAATGTTTTAAAACGGAACAGAAGACGTTCTTTATCTGTGTGGTCTGAGCTCATTTACTCCAGGAGAAATCTCCAGCTCCTGCCCGACTGAAAGCCAGGTCTTGTTCTCCCATCTGATGGATGAATGGAATTTAGAAGTTTGATACTGTCCCCTGAGATGTCATTTAAATCCACAGATACATTCAGCAAGCAGGTAAAGTTATAATGTCATTCCACAGGCTCATCTCTCCGGCTCCCCACCCCCTTCCTCTCACATATGAGCCTGTCTTCACTTTTTCTTGTTGTTACAAATCACAGCACCTCTAAAGGAATTATCACATTTTCCTTCTTTGGAGATGTCTGTCTGGTTTTGTATGTTTTGCTGTGAAACGATAAAACAGAAAAGCAAGCTCACACACACAGAGCTTCTTGATCACCTGTCTACTAAAACTAGCTATGAAAAACTGATTTGTTATTTTTAAGCTATATAAACAAAGAAGGGAAAGTAAGAATTACTGCCACTTCTCATTGCAAAGTTGTACTGATGTACACTACGGAGCGTCAGCTTTCCCGATTACTTCTGCAAAGTGGGAAAAATACAATTCAGTCAATACTTAAGACTGGCAGAAACAGCATTCCTTTATGACAAACTTACCCATCTTCTTGACATTCAAACATAAATCCCAAGCTCTACCCTAATCTTTTGCAAAGTATTTATGGCAGTCTGATTTATTTTGCCTGTTGCACTGCTGCTGTAGATTCAAAACTTTGAAAGCAAAAGAATGCAGCAAAGCAGCAGCAGAACAGAAGCAAGTCCTTTTTTTTGGAGCAAATGACTCATTTGCTGTATTGACATCAACATAGATTCTTCTCCAGAACAGACTGCGCTCTAGGGTAACTGCTGCTGAACTTGACATAAAAGAAATTCTTCCCAGTATAGCAACATATAGAACATGAGGGGCTCTTGCATCTGATTACCCACCAATGATGTGCACTCATTCAGTCCATCCCAAATCAGATAGCAATAGCCTGCACATTTCTCTGTGTCTGTGAGGTTACCTTCGCTTTATCACAAAAAGGGCTCCAAGACAGTCGGAGCTGCTACTGTTGTAATCCATCCAAGATGAATAGTAGAAAAGCCTGAAATAAAACCCAAGCTTCCTGTCCCATGTGTCTGCCAGACTGCTGGTAAAAGGTCAGGGGCATCCTCACTCCAGACTGGTAATTGCAAAAAATGAAGGAGGTGAACCCTAACCAGCAGATCAAAGGAGGAGAGGAAAGGAGAGGATTTTACAGGGAACAGACTGACTACAGGGGCAAAACATTAGGGGAAAAAAAAAATCTTGTAATAGAAAAAAGCCAGTATAATTAGCATTGCCTCCATGAATCAGTCAGGTACCAAGTAAAACTTAGCAGATAACTGAATATAATCATCACTGGACAGCCATTTATTCCCATTAAAGCAGAACATGTCTATGTTCCATTTAAGTAAATTTTCTCTGTAAGTCTTAATAGCCAGCCATGTACGAGTGCTGGAAAACCTGCTTTTCATTGACTGGGAAAAAAACAAAACTCCAGCCAGATCAGAATCTTCACAATCCTCAGAATATTTAGTGCACACCAGATTTGGGAGACCAACAATTTGCTAGGACACCCCAGGCAACTGTCGCAGCATCGACCCTAAAACAACACTGTCTGACCCAGCCTTATCAGTTACTCCCAAGCAGCCTTGTTCTCTGCCATGTGTTATTTGGAGTAGGGAAGGAACGAGATAGCCAGTTTCACCCACAGTGTGCACAGGTGCGTAAATCATAATTTGAACTTCACAGAAGAGACCACGCTAAACACGGCACGCTCCTTTCAGCCCTTCCCTGCCTCCCACCCAGACCCGTGGTGCCCGGTCCCTCCAACGCCGCTCGGATGATGCGCAGGTACAGCATCCCCACGCGGCACGGCCAGAGGACTTGGACCTACCACCTTCAGTCCAAACTCTCTTCTACTTTCATGACTTTAAAAAAGCTCAGAAATGTCTGCTAAGCAGAAAAATTAATTCTTTCTCTCTCTCAAAGCAGGTATAGTATGGCTGTAAAGGCTAACACTGCAAAGACAGTGCAACGTGCCTGCTGGCTCAGGCTGTATGTTAAAAGGAATTCCCTCGCTTTCAGGTCTGTGTATTTAATAAACCAATTCGTTAATGACATTTCCTATTTAAATGAACAAGATTATGCAACTAAACAATATTTTGCAACCAAAATGGATAATAAATCATGCCTTTGGAAGTGCTAATGGTGCTCACATTTATTCCTATTAATACTTCCTGGTTTTGAAAGCTGGGCCAATTCCAGAGATCGTGTATTACAAAGTTTCCCGCTGAAGGATTTGGGTTCCTCTAGGCTTGATTCCAGTTATAACTGGCAGCTAATACTTTCACACATTCACAAATCCCTAACTCCTCCCCAAGAGCAGAAGAGAGTAGAGAGGTTTTGGCTTGGGTCAGCAGATTTCGGAGTGTTACAGAAATGAATGGGAAGTGATGCAGTCCTCTTTAAACATCAGGCTCTAACAGTGAGAGCTCTTCATAAACATATATTCATTACGTTATACGCTCAGATACATAGGTGTACACATCTGCACACCTATGTAATGCTCTAAAATTAATGTACAGAAATGCAGCATTACGCATTTTCTTTCAGTCCTAGAGAAGTACCACTATATGACTCCAAATAATGTGCTTCTGTAAAAACTAACCAAACCGTTCACAAAAATCACAACTGCATAGCATTGAAGAAACGTTTGCAACAGACACAAGTACGAATTTGAAATGGGCATAGACTGGAATTTCGTTTTGCCTGAGCCCAAACCACCTGGTTCCAGGCAAGCCCAATTAAAGAAACCCCCAAACGTTGGGTGACTGGGTAGGAAGGCAAGGCGGAAGGAATCCCTTGGCTACCAAAATCAAAGCAAGAAGTACAGCTTCTGTTTTCAGAGAACAGACCTAGAGTCCAGCACTGGGTGAAGTTAGTGGTAGTTGCACTGTCTTCTAACAGAACGCAGATCACACAAGAAGCATCCAGGAGAACGCAAGATACCATAGAGAAATGTGTGAATGCTTCAGTAGCTTGCTGCGTGTTCACATGCAACTGCTGAAGTTCATCCCTCAGTAACCTTTGTACACCAGCATTACTCAGTAAATGGGAGAAGCAGGATTATCTAACAAACTGAAGAGGAGACGGCGACCCAGGAGCACCTCAGAAGGACACAACTTGGGGTTTTACCACTGACTTCCCACTCTGGCCTTTAGCCAGTCACTGAATCTCTCAGAGTTTCGGTTTACTACCTGTAAGAAGCAATGCTACCTGGGGTTTTGAGGGGTAACATGGGAATTAGCTGATGTCTATACAGTCCCTTGAAAATGGAAAGGGACAAATATGCCATTAGGTTGAGGACA
Source organism: Haliaeetus leucocephalus (assembly GCF_000737465.1). Lineage (NCBI taxonomy): Eukaryota > Metazoa > Chordata > Aves > Accipitriformes > Accipitridae > Haliaeetus > Haliaeetus leucocephalus. The sequence goes on from NW_010972666.1 coordinate 135,597, forward strand.
GAAAGGAATTTGTTGATTCGTATATTGCTAGTCAATTAAATGTCACACAATACCTTAAATCTAACCCCGAAAGAAAGCTTCACAGATGGCATCCTAATCATTGCATATATGCTACCAAGTACATTCAGAAGAAGCTCAAAACTCTGAGCATCAGTCAGCAATCATCAGGTGCAGCAAGTAAACTCTAACATTGTGAATTTATGGAATAACAAGTCTGTGAGGCGCGGGAAAAGATACTGTTTCATAATAACTCACAAGAAATTTCTTGAAAAAACTATTTCAGATTCCCAAATGCACTCCTTACTTTTCAAAATACATGTTAGTATACATTGTGCATTGTAAAATACTTCTCCACTGTATCTGACAACACCTATATCCAAGACCCTCAAGCACCTTTCAGAAGTTATTTCTGGAAATGTTGAATCTCATAACAGCAATAAAAGGAAAATATTGTTGTAGCCAACATAAATGTCTATTTGGAACATGTTTAAAAAGCATTGGAATATTTGTGTAAGTTTGAAATACTAGCCTTCACAGAAGAACAGCTTGACTGTTGAGAGATATCAAGGAGCAGGATAAATTTATAAAGACCTCATAGTTGATTTGTCTATTTAAAGGAAATGCTCAGTAAGATAAAAGTCTGAATTCTGATTCTTTTGCAGTCAAATCAGAATCCTGTTCTATCCTCTACCAAATCAGTTACAAAGCATGAAATCTAAACCAACAGCTAAAAAAAGCCTCAGCACTGCGTATTTTGATCAGGTTGCTAAAGACCACGTTTATGTTGCTCACAAGGTCAGCTAGCTGAAAGCACACAAAAGCCTTCACGTGTCATCCAAGAAACACAGGCACAAGAGATGTGAGATCCCAACAAGGATGTGCAAAAATATTCGCAATTCAAGCAAAAGTGTGTGAGGAAACTGTATTTTCAAGGTTCCACTAAAACTCGACTGGCTTTAAACTTGTTTTTTTTCTAAGGGAGGGGGGGAAGAATCTGTCGCAGTTGTAGTCACTTTACATCTGCCTAATGAGATCAGAAACAAGTGTTTTGGTCCGTGCAAGGGCCAATGAGACCCAGTCCAGAAAAACTCTAATCTTTCATCCTAAATCTGACAGTCCAACTGTGCACTATAAAGTAAATATTTCTTAGGTCAAGTCTCCCTTTTGGTGCGTAGTCTGGTATGTAAGTGAAGCTCATAGGCAGGAAGGACTGGGGCAGATAGCAGAAGGTTTGCTTAACAAAGTGAAATACACTCCCTCTGTAAACAGTCCTTATACATGTTGGGTCCTGTACCCCCCCCCCCCCCCAAAAAAGGGGGGGGGGGGGGGGGCTGCAAGACACATTTAAGACTCTAGCCAGTGTAATTTCAGTTATTTTTTCTGAACCAATTTACACTAGGATCTGGACCAATGGCACTGCAAACTTCCTCTCTTTTTCTTTTGCTTTGAGACTCAGCACTCAGACCCAGCAACCCTTTTTACTTTATTTTTTCCTCTTCCAGAAAGAAAACCAGATGATAAAATAGATCAACTCTAGAAATATAATATATGCGTTCAGGTTTTTTTTTTAATAGAAACAACAATAATGCTTCTCTCAAGCTAGGAACGGTATCTAGGAACAGTGGAATGATTGTTGTAGGAGTGAATCTGGTTTTCATTAGAGGGAAGTGATGGGTCCAATTTCTGCTGGGGACTGTTTGCTTGCATCTCTTGTTTGTGTTCTGCGTTGGCAGTTAACCCTTTAATTGATGAGAAGCGGAGCCCGCCATCCAGATCCCGCCCACTCCTGGCACCGCACACACAGGGATAACGGGCTAACTTTGGGCCCTAAAGTCTACACAGAACAGCATAAAGTTACTCCAGGTAATGTTTGCAGCCAAGCTTAGCGGACAGGGAAGCTTTTGTCTTTGGTCTCAAGTTGGAAGGACTTCAGAAATTGATTATGGGCTGGAAAGACTGTTTTTACACAAAAAGAAAAAAAAAATCTTTACTCACTTACAGACATACACACATCTATAAATTGGCTAAAGTTGCACGTATAGAAATTAAGACCAGGTTGACTTTTCCATCACCAAATGTCCCTCCAGGTGAATTTGGCACTTGTGAAAGCTGTCATGAAGGGATTCACCAAGCAGGTTCAGAACCATCACAGCCACAGACAACCTCCACGGTCTACTACCTCCTGCCAGGAGAGGACAGAAGGGATTGGATGTCCTCCGCTGCACTGCCTTCACAGCCCAAGAAACATGACACAGTAATGAAGTAACTATTAGGGAAATACCAACTCAAAGCCAGCAGTGAAAACTTCTGAACTGCTAACTTCTATTTTACTACACTATTTTAAATTATATATTTACTAACTTCATACTAGCATATTAGTATATTAGCATATACTAATTTCACCAGTAAACTCTTGTTCTGCATTCAGTCCAAGTTTCACATTCTTTCGATATAATAAAATCCCACAGTTACACAATGGTAATGAATTACTGGATTAATTTCCCTTCTTTTTTTATGCACAAGTTTCTATGAATTAACTGTCAAACTTTGTAAAGTATTCACTACTCAAGAGTTACTGACTTTGTGCATGTTTATGAATACGTCTTGATTTACAGATGCTTTGCAAGCAGTTCATCTCAAATTTAGTTCTTATTCCTTACATTGATAAAAACTCCCATATCTGACTGGCTAAAAATGAGCGTCTCCATTAAATTTTCACAAGACAACAATGCAAGTATGGAAATTTTCTCTATTTATGAGTTAATTCATCAATATCAATACCACCATGTACATTAGTTATTAATTAAAATGGGATAAATAAATGGGTATAAACACCGTCAGCAAAAGACGTTTAAAAGTAGAATTCCATTTTTTGAAGGTATTTACTATATATACACACACATCTATCACTGAAGAGAATTTGGCCCAGTATTTGCACACCTTCATATTGCTCAACTGTATTTCCACGTGTTTATTCTCCAGTCGTGCCCAGGGTTGCTTTGCAAGATGCGGACTTAAGTATTCTGCCACTGTTTTTAAGGTGTTAAAAGCAAGTCAGCCCAATGACCACACACAGCAAGGCCTGCAAAATTCATACTGAATAGGCCAAAGAGGTGTAGTACACATCAGGCCCTAAAGGGAGGTATACAATCTCATTCAAAAATGGTAACTGGGTACAAGCACACCTTCAACCTAAGGATTTTTCAAAATGCATCCATTTTGCAGTAACCAGCCTAAATGAATGTGGTTATATGTGGCAATGTTTTCAAATGTTTTTCAGATTTCAGGGTAATGTAAGCAAATCAGATCACCTGCAGCTGGTTACAAAGCCCTAAAACTTTCCTCGTGGTAGTTTTATAAATCATATCCTACCTTTATATAGCCTTTTCACACCATACCCTCCCAAACAGGCCAGTGCAAAATTTGTGTTTTGAAACATGAAACTCATGGTTTCATTTCCTTTACAGACCTTGAATCCAGTGCAAATCAGCTGAAAAGTTTGCAAGCTGCAGCAGGGCACTAACGAAAGCTGCGGTGTTGATCTCAGAGTTAATTCTTACGGCTTATCATCTGTCTCATCACTGTGCCTGGAGAGCTCTGAGCCAGAGTGAGTTCCATTGTTCTGGGTGCTCTTCACAAACGCAAGCAAGCACAGTCTCTGCCAAGAGGAATTTATAGTCAAAGCCCCTTATTCTGCAGTAAGTTCATTGCACACCCACACAGCATCCCACTGCAACGCCGAAGTATTTTCAAGATGAGAAAAAATGTCGGTGAGATACATGGAGCAAATATGGAAAGAGGGTGAGATTATCAATGACAGACTGATCTGATACTACAGACTTCATGTACATAATAAGAGAGCCCCAAAAGAAAATTGCAGTCAGTGTCTGGCTCCAAATATCAGAATTAGACACATGGACATAATGCCCAAGCTTTATTTATTAGGTTTGAGTCACCTCCAGATTACATGGGGTGGAAAAGCTAAGCAAAACACACTAGGATAAAATGTTTGCTTGAAAGAGATTTTCTGGTCTCTCCTCTTTCCTCGACAAGCCACCTCCCCAACCAATCCCAACACCCTGAACCTGGGAGGCATCATTCATGAAACGACTCACAGACTAGATTTTGGATATAAAGTGACAATCTCACCCAGTTCAACGACCACCTCCACTAATCTTTAACCTGCTCTTAACAGATTTGCCCTCTTGCATTGCCCTCAGCTCTACTCCTGCCCGTGGAAAACAGAGGAACCCCCCCCACAAGCCTCTGACCCCTCCAATGTCACCACCATCACATCCTCAGAGCACAAATCTTAATAAATAAATAAGAGGAAAAAATTACTCTGTCAAAAGGCTTCTTGGTTAGATAAATCCAAAGATATTGTTAGTCAGCCACTAAACTAATACATGCAGAACATAAAGAAGATTAAAAGAAACTGTCACCACCTATTGCTAAAATTGTTTTCTACCCTCCTGTTTCAGCCAGTCTGCATTTCACTGGTTCTTTGAAAGAAGTTATCTTGGAAGGAAAATCCTGCTCTTCCTTTTATTGGAGGGAAACCTCTTAGACCTCCCCCCCGCCACCCCATATTGAACACAGTCTTGTAGACATATGCCACAAAAGAGCACCAAGACCCTAACAGAAAAAGAGGCTTTCATTTGTGTCCTTGCCCTTAGCCCAATCCCCGGCTAATGTTTAGCATAACCACAGTATGTCAGGTCATGAAGTATTTATGGTAGCATGTATAAGGTAGCGTTTCCCCCTCTTTGCCCCATGCCAACACATTTCAGACTCTTCAAAGCAATGTATTGTATGTATTTTTTTCTGTTCAGATAATTCCCTGAATTACTTCAAAGACCTTTTGCTGCACTCCATACATTTATTATAAACTAGGTGTCTTAAGCCAAAACATTAATTGCATCTTCTAGAAAGGAAAAACACAACTACGTTTAGTAATGTATTCATTAAGTGACTGATTGACACAGCCAGAAACAGGGTTTTAAATTCAAACTGTAGAGGAGGACAGAGTGCTGGGAGTTTCTAGTATTCAGCTTCAGTAATCTCACCTCTCTGTGGTTTATCTCTGCAAGTCGGATAATTTATCCTCCTCATGGCAAGACAAAAAGGGAACTTGGCAGAGGGGGCAAGACAAAAGTAGACATTTTGTAACTGCTAAGTGCTAACGTTTCTGAAGATAATTTTTGCAAAAGGTTTCTAAACAGCCCCTGTCAGCCAAGTTGTATTTTGTTATTTCAAAGTGACTGTGGGAGTCTAATCCAGTTCAAACCCTTTGTAAATTTTAATGGAAATGTTCATACACAAAGGACAAAAAAAATGCTTAGCTGCTGTTAGATATTCAGGAAATCTAAATCTAATTTGCACTCCTAATCAGCGCTACAATCTCAGCAATGCCTGTTGTTTTCTCTGTTTTCTTATTGCAATTTCAACTGCAGTATCTATTTGATACCAAAATACAGTTCTATATACAGCCATATATACAATTCTATACACAGATCAAAATACAGCTTTAATTAATCGCAGGGAAAAAAAGGGGGGGGGTGTCTTAAAAAACAATCCAATGGTATACTGCTCTAACTTGTAAGTCTGTGGAAGTGTGGAGTAAAAAAAAAGTCTACATCCATCAAAGATGAAGTGGGCTTTTTATTTTACACTTACGGAAGATGATAAACATCCTTGTGCATATTAAAGCCATGCATTCCCTGAAGCAGGTGTGCAAAGTATCTTTTTCAGTCAAAAAGGAGGAATGAGCGCTGAGTGATTCTGCCCAGGAAAGAAAAGGACACGGGACCTGTGACAGAGCTCCCCTGACACCAAGACACCTACACAGAGAGGACGTCATGTTGCTCTGGCCCACACTGTCCTGTCATCGGAAAGTCATGTCTCCCAACAGCCGCTAATAAAGACCAGAAGAAATCCTAGGAAACAAATGTGAATGCTTGATGTTTAAACGGAATCAAATGCTTAGAGGTATGAATTAAATACAATTATGTTGCTGAAAGACAGACAGAAAGCTCTGGTACCCCTTTTGCAGATAGTGAACTGAGGTGCAGAGAAGGACCGCAGCCGATCAGTGTCAGGAAACCGAACAGTCTTGACCTACAATACTTAGCTCTAACTGCCTAATTTGAGTCTTCAGAAATTTTGGGCCTCACTAATTATGGATAATCCTACAAAAAATGAAGTTCATCAGGAACAAACAGAGGACCTCCTTCATCGCCCAGCGTGGAAGGTTAAGCAGACCACAGTATGTATTAGAAGACCACGTAATAAAGCATTCCTTTCCTATTCAATGTTTTAATACATTACTAGCTTTACGGTACCACAGTTATTTCTAAAGTTTGCTACATTTTTGCCAGCAACACAGAAAACTTAAGCAGTAGCTGTAATATTATTAGAATGGCAATTTATTAAAATAATCCCACAGTAGGAAATCAATATAATGGAAGAGGCCTGAATGCGGCCAGTCAAATTCAAGCAACTGTTCAGAGATCCCAAAGCTACACCTAAACTTGGACACCACCTCTGCTTGATCCATGAAGCCCTCTAACATTTCCTCCCTTCTTCATTTTGTTATAGGGCTCAAAGCCTATACTGTTATGCACAGTAAGAAATTCCTACTTACGTTGGACAGCTGAAGCATGCTTTATAGATTTCCACTGACTTGAGCTGGAGACGATATAAACTAAGATTAATCTTTGTATTAAAATGTTGGCTTACACTTTGGAACCAGAATACGTTTTAAAGCAGAATTTATTTTTCATTATGAACAGGGTAAATGTAAATGCATCAATTCCACAATCTTAAAAACACTTGTAAAGTGAGAAATGCATTCATATCATCTCTCCCAGGAATTTATTTTAACAAATTCCTAACAAAACAACATAAGTTGCTTAAGCATCCTAGGCTGGTTCCAATCCTAGACACCCTCCTACAGAGAGTTACGACACACAATTAGGAAAGAGTTTGCTGAGTACTTTGGAGCCCAGTTCTACATTGCTCCCCATTCTGCAAAGACATATGTACACAGACATGCTTAAAATGAAGCTATCATTTGCAATACTGAGACTGAAGTGTTACATTATGAAAATGAATATATATTTTAAATAAATATTTATAGAAAAGCCTATACACAAAACAGACTTCTTTTACACAATCCTTGCAACAGACAGAAACATTTCAGGACTTTCTCCTGCTGCATTTTGGGAGAAGAGCCACATTTCTTAGGTCTATCTGAAAAATGTAACGTGTAGGGGGAGCTTAAGGTTAAATTATTGTAAGTAAAATGCTTTAAGGGATACATTAACACCTGCTTCCAAGTTGATTCTTAGTGAACATAGAGGTTGTGCTTCAAAGATAGGATGACCCCTTCGGATGACGCAGCACGCTGCCCACTGCAGTCAGCGATGACCTGCCTGGAGGAGAAACAGGAACTTTGCCACGTAGGGATTTACTGAGTCACTCCTGGCTCCTCTCGTACTGTCTTCTGCCTACAGAGCTCTAGAGGAAAAAGAAAGCTTAAAAACCAAATGCAGCCCAGACTAAACAAAAGGAAGAGGGGGAAAGTCCTGGTGCATTTCTCTAGGAAGCAGGACAATTATATTTGCTGGAAGGAAAAGCTACACAGTTCCTCCCATTTTAGGGAAACCTTTTCCCTGTGAAAATAAAAGATCCAAACACTCCAGAAAATAAGTATGGAGCATATGTTGTGTTTTGCTCTAATGCATCTATGTATATAATCTTTCCAGAAATAATAAAGAATCTATTAGATGCACACCTTGTACTTGGATTCCACAGGAATATGGTAAATAGAAAACCTGCTCAACAGCAACTCTGAGCTCACTGACTGTCCCTTCCAGCAGGGGGAATATTTGCAGGGAATGCCTGTTTGCAAAGCAGTGCAGAGGCAGGCTCTCTTTGATCTGAGCAGCAGGACTTTGATAAAGCAGAAAAGCACAGGATGGCTAACCTCCCCGGCCAATAACCCGCACTATGGAACAGTCAGGTACCGAAAGCTGATGGGAAGGCAGTTCCAGGAGTCATTCCCAGATGACAGATGGGAATTAATCCCGAGGGTCCCATTGCTCCCCTGAGAGATCGGGCTGTGGAGGGTATACAGCTAGATCCCTGTGGAGCTCTGCCTCAGCAGCCTTGGGAGACCCAGTGCCTCGATTCCTCTCACCAGGGTTTTGGGCAACCCAGCAGCCCCTATATATAATGGTGTAAATCAGGATGATTTCACCTTTGGTTTAATTATTTTCCGATTTCTTTTCTGTTGTGAAAGATCCCATTTCAAAATGAGCAGTTTTTCTTTAAAGATGTCTAGTACCTTTTCATTTTATTTTCTCCCTCTCCCCTTTCTTGATGCAAAATTGCTACCTCCACAGCCACACTTGTTATTTTCTTGTGCTTCTTTGCACGTCCAGCAATGTTAGTTTACAAATACCCAAAAGGTGTGAGGAGTAAGCGGGGAACTAAATTTACTGTCAGGTGAAACTACCAGACAATAGGACCCCTGACAGAAATGGAAGAGGACCATATTTTTTGTCTTATAGAACTCGAGAGGACAAAATACTAAAAACCAATCACCTAGGAACGTAACAAATGGAGCAGAGGAGATCAAGTCACTCCATTCCACCTCCCGGTGCAGTGATACTGACCTAATATTCCTTAAAGAAAATATATCTGAGCAAAGTTGATACAGCACTGATACGTCTACCTGTCTGGAAAAGTTCTCTGCTGATTGAGTGGCTAGCCAGGAAGCTACCTTGACAGAAAATGTGTCTGTGTACGTTTCCACAAGTACTTGTGCCTATTATGGATAAGCAACATACATGTTTGAGTAGAGCAAATAGCTAAGGAGTAAACGGCTGGGGGAGTTCTCTTCACTGTGGGAATAGATTTTATTATTCAAGTAACCACAAGTTAGAAACCACAGCTGAAGATGGGATTGCCTTTTGTTGGGTTTTAGTCTGGGTTAATAATTGAGATTTCACAGTAAAAAAAGGCCCATGAGAAATAATCACAACTCTTAGAGGAAAGGAAATAGATGAGAAAGATGGATAAAGAATCTAAAGCAATAGGTACTCTTTGTTGCCAAGCTACTATGCACAGAATTGCTCAGAAATCTGTTCAACAAACTCTTTGAAAACAAGTCCATAATATCACTTGAGACAAGCCAAACCAAACACTATTCATGAATTTACCTAAACTGCGTTCTCATATAATCACCAGCTCATGGCCTACATACCTTAATCTCTTTATTTATGAAGTAATAATGGAATTATATTTACAGCACAGAATCAAAGTTCAGCGCCTTTGATAAGTTTGCACTCTAACTTTGCCCCTGGCAATACTACGCCTCTTATTAATGCCTCGTCCCGGTTCATAGATGGATGAATCACTATACAGATATCAATACATTTTTAGCCAGATACTATTATCAAAACCAGTGTCCATGGCGAGTCTAGAAGGTTTCATTATAATACCATACGTAGGTGTGGGGCTGAGATGCAAATGTTTATGCTGATTATCATATCTAAGATCCCTGAATGTTTTCAGCTGTAACTGTTGTAATATGGATGACAAATTATTTGCAGAGAATCTCGGGGTCCACGCAGGTGCCGGGCTGTACCTACCCCGCAGCAGAGCTCTGGCAGTGGCCACTCACTGCACAAACTCCAGTATTGAGACAGAAGGAGAAATAAACCCACAAATTGTACTCTGGAGCCCCCTGATCGTGTCAGTGCTTCTTGATTAAAGATTCAGTCAAGCGTGAGATGTTATTGGTGGTTTTTTAACGCAGATTTTTGCAATTCTCTAAATACCATCCTTCAAAAAGAAATTTTTAAAAATCTTAAAAATGCATTTATGAAAGTCTGAAAAATTCCCTAAAAAGCTCTGCAATAGGAATACATAGAAAGAAAATACCCTCAGCTTATTCACAGCATAAATACAACCATATGCTGTGGATTGCTGTAATTTAAAGAAAAATGTTTAGAACAGTGAAAAATCTTGAGAAATGCTTTTGAAAGTATCTAAAAGGATTATGAAATTGTTTCTAAGAATATATAACTGATAAATTTAATGACTATCTTTCAACCATTTGTGTTCATTTAAAACTATTTCAATATACTAGTGTGTAGCACCTTTCTTCAGTGGGACACTGGAATTCTAGATTATACATTTACCCTCAACAGAAAAGGTTTAATTTTAAAACTTACCAACACTTTCTTTGAAAAAATGATTCTTTTAAGCTCCCTTATGACAAGACAACTCTCCCCCCGCCCCCAGCGGAGGGCACAAGATAACTAGATGAGTTTGTTTAAATACTGAGGCTGAGATTTCTAAAGTACTGCAGAGGAATTAGGCACACACTTCCCACCAGCTCGCCCCTTGACTGGACACCCAATTCCTTCATACACAATTTGAAATCTCCACCTGACTTCCATACAGAGGACTGCACAAACAAACCTTCGTGGGACTATTATAATGAAACCCTCATTCATTCCCAGAAATACTTCAGTTATGCAAACACTTAGGAGTTTTTACTACTCAACACCATCGTGCCACCAGATCTCAAATTCCTTTCCTCAGATGCTTCACTTCTGCTGCACGGAGGGCCGGGGCTGGCCACCGCCACAGCACAGCCCTCTTTGCAGGAAAACCAGCTACGGGTACACAAGCACGTAACATGACAAAACTCAGGAAGAAGCTGTCCGACTGAGACCACAAGGCACCCAGCTCCCACAGGCTCCACGAGGCAGCACAGAAACTAAAACCGATTCAGGCAACTCGCTACGACACAGCAAAAGTGCCGGGCTATAAATCCGATCGTTTGACAAAACAATCTCAGGACAAGTGCGACAGGAATACTCATTCATTTCTCCATCCCCTGTTATCATGAGAAAATGTCATATAAAGTAACTCTTGTTTGTGTCCTTTATCCTCAAATTTATAACTGTCTCAGACAGTGCAGTCAAGGGTGAAGGTTATTTGTGTCATACTTGCCAAGAAAGTGCCCCTTTCAACACTTAAGGAACACAGTCAAACTACAGATAAAGAAGCAGACAAAAAAGATCCTGTCTTTTTCAAGTATTATTTATCTCCTCTATGTTCTTTGTTTCCCTTATGGTGGAGATACTAGCTAGAGCAAGATTCACGGACTTAAATCCTTGAACCCCAATGTGTAATTTAATTTTCTTTCATTTGAAACCAACATCAGATGGGAATAGCAAGGGTCAAACTTGAAACTCACCCTCCTGAAACACTAAGGCGTTCTTTTTCCTAAGAAATAGGTCTCAAGTTGATACTCAAAAAATTGTTTGATAAAACTACAGGCAAAGCTTAATGCAAAATTCCCTATGGGAAGCTCAGCTGGGCCAAATATTATTGTTTTTTTCCTAGTTAGGTAAAGTTTGTCAATAAGTAAAGGGACATTACGGTAACTGCCAGGGTATTAAACACATTATTTACAAACAATGCCTGTGAGTTCAGGACACTTGACCGTTTACAGCCACAACTACTCAAAGCAAGCACCAGCCTCGCAGAACTAGAGGCACCAGGCACTAAAACGGCTTCAGCCGGCCAGTGCGATTAACCAGAGTTCTCTCAAAGTTCTCACCCTTCGCATTAGTTCCGGGACAACCCTGTTTGGATGGAAGGATGGGCAGAAGGCCCCGAGGTGCTCACGGAGGAGCAGAAGGAGCTCGTCCTCAGGATTAAGTCTCACCTCCTTCGCTCTGCATCAGAGTCTCTGGCACAACAAGGCATCGCTTAAGTTTACGCGAAGATTAGATCATTTTTTCCCTCATGCCACAGTTGTCTACAAAATGACTCGCACCGTGAGCAAGAGGCCGAGATGCGGGAGGGGAGACGGTGGTGCCGGTTCGGCAGAGGCGGCCTTCTGCCCCGCTGCCCTGCTCGGGGGCCGGGCCCTCTCCTAATAACACTGGTAAGACAGTTAATAAGACTCCCGATGAATGATTAGTATGGATTTCTGCACTGCTAATTTCCGTAACTATCACTCTTTGAAAGACAGCTCCAGGGATTTTGGGTCCGGGGTGCCTCTGTCTCTCCAAACACAGAGCTGCATTATACGACACAGTTCAAATTGGCATATCCCGTTTCACTGATCTAATGTGCACTGCGCTTTAAAATGATACAATATTTTGAAACATGCAACTACTTTACTGATACTGTCTGTGCCTAAAAGCCTTAGTGCGGCTCCAACAATGGCGCGTATCTTACTCTTTTGAAAGTAATACAAAGCCTTGGCATGCGCTTGATACTTTTTTATCCGTCGCTTTGAGACTTCACGTTGAGATCTGCTTCCACAAGGAGCGCGGGCCCTTCCTCCCAGCTCGGAACACGCGCACCCACAGCCCCAGGAGCGGGTTCCTCGGTATTTATGGCAAGGTTTCGTTCAATTGCCACGCTGCTAAAAACACCAGATGGTTTCCACTTACTCTTTGCAAAAGGAAATTGTGGCTTGTTGATCCTGAAACGGGCACGCAGGAGCACACGCGGGTTTTGAGCTGTCCTCAGTGTGACGCACACGCCCGAACACAGAGGAAAGCATCTGGAACTTTTTGTTAGGAAAAATTTTCTCCACGATGCAGAGGGATCTGGGATGACAAACACCATGCGAATCAGCAAAGCAGGGAACAGAAACTCTGTGTTAATGCAAAGCAAGAGAGAGAAGTCCCGTGTTCTTTCACAGACACATACTCGTGCCAGGCCCCCTGATCCCCCCTCAGTAAAAAGGTTATATTTAGGCCAAAGCAGACATTTTGACACAATTCAATTTTGCGAACAACTTGTTGGACAGGTTTCCCATTCATTCTTTTATAAAACAAAAAAAACATTTGAATAAGTTTTTCCTCCATCTATCTATTCATATACATACGTGCAGACACCCTCACTCAACTTTGATTTTCAGAAGCGAAGCTGAACCTGTCCTATAAGTTTTCATTTTTGCAGAAGATCTTTCCTGCACTAGTGACCTCTTCGAAGCAGAATTTTCTGCAGTGTCATCAATCTCAAAATTATTATTAGGAATTTAACCTGGGATTCTGGAGGCAAAAAAAAAAAAACCCCACAACCCCAAAGCCAACGAATGTATTAATTATTCAAAACTGCTACTGCTGGGTTTAACCAACCCTCCTGAACCCTAGTAAGAATTCAAGATTAAAGCACAAAGTCAAACTTGAAGGGGTATTTATGCATATAGATTATACTACATGCAAACTACTTACGTATTATATTAAACAAAGTGTGTTTTCATAAATTGCTTATTGCCATTTACGTACTTGGCCTCAAGAGTACTCTGTATTGGAATATGGCAGTGAAAATACCTGAAAGCTTGAGACAATGTCCAAGTTCCTGTCAGAAAGGAATGTAATTAGTGCAAATTAAGCAGCATCCTGAAAAGGAGGAGGTCAGAGAGAACTGGCAGGGTCGAACTGGGTCATTACCAAGCATTTTTATAGCGAGGCAAGCAGGAGGGATGCCGAGTTACCTATTGCCAATGTAGCCTGAACTCTGGCTCCGTGTCCCAGACCTGCTTTTCCACACAGAATGGGACTGGGATCCATCAACTGTATCAGCAGCAGCCAAAGAGCCACCGATTAAAACTACGAAAAAATCAATGCAGTTGTTATTTTCTTCTCCTTTTAGATTCTGCTTTTTAAAATTGGAGAAAACAAAGCGTACTCCTCAAAGCCCTGTGGACTGTTACATTTTCGTGCTTGGTTTTGTGGCATTAGATGGCTCAGGGGAAGAGACTTAGAGAGCCTATTTGTCCACAAATGGGTAATGTTCAAGTGAGGTACTGCAAATCTACTCTTAAATGTCCACCGTTTGCCTAGTCTGCAGGCTTGAAAAAGATGCCCTTCTTAGGCCACTTCAGTCTCGTGGGTAGTCCTTGATGCGTCTTCAAATATTTCCAAAACTTTACTCCACAGATGACGTCAGAATATTAGACTAGAATGAACCGATTTTATAGATACATATGCATACACATACACACTTGCGCTCAGGTATAGATACATACATATCTAGGCAGATATGTACATCAGCGCTGCCTACTGCAGATTAATCTCGCAGGTGGGTATCAGTTGTTGGCCATCCCAGGCTTCTGGGTTAGAAATCCTACGAGAACAGGCTCTGTCCTGCTGTGTTTGTCTAAGAGGGATTTTTCACAACATACTTTGCAGCCATGCACTCGAATTGTTAGGCATACTGAACAACATTTCTTTATAGCAATTCAGTCTTTAGTGAGTTATAACCACAAAGCAGTAGGTGTTGTAAGATTATCCTCTTAAGCATTTACTACCATTTTTAAGTCATTTGCTCTAACAAAGCTATTCCAAATTTCTGTTAGTGCAGTAAAACTCAGAGTTTTGTCTGTTCAGCGAGCACAGAGTTTCTCACCTGCAGAAAGGTACTTCACAAGCCTGAGAGCCTGCAGACAAGATTGTGATGGACCTTCTACAGAACAAATGTCCCAGAAGAAAATCTGCACTGTGATGAGATTTTGAAAAGGTACGCAGTGCATTAGGCACCCAACTCTGACGAAAAGGCAGTGGGATATGGAGCATATCATTCTCCCAAGCCAATGTGAAATTTCTGGCAAAACTGCCTCCACGTGGTAGCTGTACTGGATGAACTGGTAGCTGTATGTGTTTTGAATACAACTGAAATAATTTTGATGTGTAATGCTGAAAAGGGACTTCATGGTGGATAATCTCCCTGGCTGTTTTCTGTGTAAGAAGCACGAACACCAGTCTCTTCTCACAGACCAAAGACAGCTTCTGTAAATTATTTCATTCTGTCATACTGGAATTTTACACATCAGAAAAAGCTGCGGGGTCTGGGGGATGAAGGTGAGAAAGATAACTCTGAGTATGTCACACACTGGCTTAGGTGAGCTTTTCATGCATTTCTACTCAGTAGCTGCATAGACCAAGATCTCAATGGTATAGACTTTTTCTTGTGTCTGACGAAACACTAAAAAAACCCTCCAGCATGACAACAAAAAATAAATATCAAAAGAACATTTGAAGAGCTCAATAAATTGATCATATTCTGCTGAACCTTCACCCTTGTAACGATAGTACCATTTAAATGCTAATGTCATTTTTAAAAAAGTCAATTACAGGAGTTTTAAAGTAATGGAGTCAGCAGTCTTGATGTAAATCTGTTATATTAATCTGCTCTGTACACTGTATCCATGGGCACTGATGCATTCACCCCCTTTTCCCTGGAGGTAATGTTCCCTCGCAGTGGTACCAGTAATTGAATCAAGTTGATACAGACACCAAAAATATTGTAAGTCTTGTAGGTAATGAAAAGCATATGTTGATAAAGCCAGTTGCTGTATTTTTGGACAGAAGAGCACTGACATTTGGGAAGTTCAAAATTAGAATTAACCCCTTCATGATTAAGTGACCTGAAATTGTCTTTACAAACTCTGCTAATTTCACTGAGAAAAACCACTTGAAATCTGCCATGAGACAATTGAGATCCTTTACCTCCCATTTTCCCTGCTTATTTCCAATTAAATCCACTTCCATAAAGCGTGATTTTTTTCAAAATTTTTTCAAACTGCTTCAGACAAAACAGAAGACGATCAGAAAATAAACATTGCTCAGGTTCAAATTAATTTCTGTGCCTTTTTTTCAGGCCTAACCAAAGCTGGAAAGTCACACCAAAAGAGATGTTCAGATTGTGCTTTCCATGTGCAGGTAAAACGCACACAGCAGAAAGCTCCAGGGACCAGGCCCTACTCAGCAGATTTTGGGTGCAGTTCCAAACTGAACACACCCAGATAAATATCAGGCATCTGCAACCAGAGGCTTGTCACCTCTCAAACCAACCATTACAGGTGTATTAAAATCAAAATAGCCTAAGAATGCCCCATAAATTAATGGAAAGCAGCCTGAAAAGGGAAGAAAATGAGAATGTATTCCTTGTGTTGTGCTATATTGCAATACACTGTATTGTATTCACATTGAACTCAACGCAATCTCTCATACCAGGAGCCTGTTATCTGTAACTGTCTGTAAAGCGTGGTATACATAAACGGTATTTAGAATAACCAAAGAAACCCAAACCAGAACAAACATATATATAACATTTGAAGAGGGACTTTTAGCTGGGAACAAACTTGCATAAAGCCCAACGTTTTGCAATTCCTCAGTCCACACTGGCCCATAATGAACCATTCAAGTTATTTAGATTAAAACAGAAGTGGCTCTTTTGCACACAATGTACAGTAACTAAGTGGTTTAATAACCAAGGTTTCCTGGGCACGCTCAGAATCCCTTCACTCCCATAAGCCATCAGTAATGATGCACACCCCCCCCCTTGAACTATCCCAGGGTTTACGATGTTACCGAGTCACAAATCACTGTTTCAAGAATACATACCGGTAATATATATTAGCCATTAATAACTTTTAAATCAGTTGTATCAATATGAAGACTAAAGAGTTAACAGTAATCTGTGGTAGAAGATCGCCGCTTTGTGATCTGCCATCTTCCACTTCAGCAGAAACACAGGGCCTGATTCACCCGTGGCTGCTGCCCTGTTAAGCCAGCCTGTTGTGCAAATGTACCAATTACTTTTCCAATTTGGTGAATTGGGGCCAGAAGAGCAAAGTGCAGAAGATGGATGGTGCTCAGACTTCTGCCCAGAAGCCTGCAGTGGTGTTCAAACGGATCCACAGACGTGCAGCTTTCCCTGCTCCCAAAACGTGTAAACACTGAAGTGTCTCTCACATTAAACAAGATCAATTTTGGTTCATGAAAACAGGAGATTATGAACGTTAGGAGACAGGCCGAACTCCCTGACTGATGACTTGGAAGTATCATAAATACTTACACATACCTGTGCGTTTGCCTGCATACATGCATGCGTGTATGAAAAAGTATCATCGTTTACGACAGAAGATAAAGCCTTCTGAGTGTTTCCAGACAGTAAGAGCTATAAAAAATAAAAGACTAACCAAACGTATTTTTGTGAGTAGTAATAGTAAGTGAATTGCATCCACCGTTACTCTGAAACAGAAAGGGTACTTCTAGATAAATTGTCATTGAGTACATTCAACTTGTTATATAAACACGTGGCTGGTTTTGCTGTTAAGAAGGGGCTGATTAACGGTTCATCAAGATTTTCCTGCTTCTGCCCTTTGTGAATTAATTTTCAAGCGTAGGCCTAATAAAATTTTAGCAAATGTCACACACACATGCCATAGAAATATTTCCAGTGCCATCATAAATCTAAACAATTTGGAACAGGGTGCTCAACAGTGATTTTGTTAGCTTAGGGCCTTATTCTGCTATGGTTCAGGGGTTAAAGGGTTCCACACAGCATTGAAACAAGGTTCAGGCAGCTCCAAGTTAACCACAAATTCAGAACATGTCTAACAACATTTCAACATTCTCAAAACCTGGAACTTTTCCCAAAATACTGCAGGCTCTAATGTCTCAAGAAATCAATCTGAAATTTCAGAGAAGTTTTGTTACTACCAAAGCCACTTGATATCTGTATTACAGCCTTTTCCCTCCGCATTCCCATTCCACACGGGGCAGACAGAGCAGGGGGCTGGCATCCTCTGGCCTGGCTCCCACAGCGGGGCAGACTGCTGTCGCGGTACCCCCTCTCCTCTCGGGAGACACCCCCAAATACAATAAGGAATATATAATCATGCAACAAAGCAAAAAATTCCACGTTAGCGAGGCTGCCAAATTCTTCGTGTTGGTATGCAAAAAGTGGTGTTTTTTCAACAGTGTTTGGAATAATTTAATAAACTGACTTACAAGGCAACATTTAGCTACTTCCAGAGAAATCTTCTAGTTAAATCTTTTGCTGTTTTGGCAAAATTGGAAATCGCGATTCTGGCACAAAACTAAAGTATTTTTTTCTAGTACTAAAGGCATCACAGGGCTTTTTGGGGTTTTGTTTGCGTGTTTGTTTTAGCGTTTGTTTTTAAACGTGGATAAATGAACTTCTAAGCTGGATCTCATTTCTAACAAATCTTCCCACACAGCTCTACTCTCAATGCCCTGGAAGTCATGCATCCAGGAACAGTTTATTTTATTGGAATAATAATATCCAGAAAAGCGCTGTCATTTTTGATGTAGTGTTCACAGATCCAATATTAGGAACAGAACCACAATCCTTAAGGACTTGATAGAGACATAAACTACTACATGGTTGCTTTGAAAGCAAACCCTCCTAGAAGTTGACACTTTGAAACAAAAGAGCGGATTTGTTGAAGCAAATTCTTCTCCCGCTTAGACCGACGTAAAAGGGAACAACTCTTCCAATAGAAGAAATACCTGCATAATCAAGTCCAGAATTTAGCCACATCATCCTTTAAATGACAGTATCTCTGACCAGACCTGCAAAAGGGAGTAAAAAGCACGGGGCTTTCCCTTTTCCAAAGGACGGCTTTGACTGACCATAACGCTGGCAACGTTAACAACTGCATCCGTCAAGAGGCACCAGCCACCTTTCATTATGGTTTTGCTTTAAAGCCAAAGGCTGGCATTTAAAAAAAAAAGAAGTTACCTCATGGTTCACATCTGGAACAAAGTGTATTTTGCTTGGTAAGAGCCCGGCTTTTAAGTATTTAAGGGAGACTCGGTCCCCTTCTACGCTCTCCCTCCGTCCCCTCACAGAACGCTCCTCGGGCTGCTCCCAGCTCGCCCGGCCCCGAGGACCTGCCTCAGTTTCCCCGCGACCCGGCGCAGAGAAGAGGGCAGATTCGGCACCCATGACGAAACGCAAGCTGGGCCAATACCCAAGACTCTGGAAGCCGGCGGGCGCCTCTGCGTCCGGGACCGAGCCCCGCGGGGTGCGTTTCTGAGAAGGAGCAAAACTCAGGGCGGCCCAACAGCCACAGTTCCAGTCGCAGCCGCCACCCCTCCGCCCGCTGAGGGGTTTATGAGGAGACGGGTTTATGAGGGGACGGCCCGCCATTCCTCCCCTGGCATTCCCTTTTCGGCCGGAACGCACAGGCCCCCTCCGCTCCCTTTGTAAGGCCCGGGAGGTGCTGGTAGCGCTGGGGCTGTGGGGAAGGGGACAAGAAAAAGACGTTTTTATTTCGAGTCCTACGACAACTTCCCCGCCGAAACGCCCGCTCGCCTTGCCCGCGGCAGAGCACGCCTCCCGCCGACAGGGGGCGCCCTCACCCAGGCCGTGCGGCGGCGGCCGG
>NW_010972666.1:154846-172817 GCF_000737465.1 Haliaeetus leucocephalus
CGGGGCCGGGGCCGGGGGGAGCGCGGCCGGCTGTCCTGCAGACGAGGGCAGGCTGCCTTCGTCCTGCCCCGCGTTGGCACGGTGGGAAAAGGGACGGGGGACGGCCGGTAGCCGGGGCGGAGAGCTCGGCTCAGGGCTCGTAGGGGTTGGGAAGGAGAGGCAGCGGGTCAGGGCCGGCGGCCCCGGGCAGGCAGGGCTCGGCCAGGCTGCCCCTCCGCGTTTTGAAACGGGTTTAAAAGAAAAAAAGAGAAAAAAAAAAAAAAAAAAAAAAAAAACAAAAAACCCCCGTCCTCCGCAAGGGCGGTAGAGACCAAAGAGAAACGTTTCTCAGCCCTGTTAGGGGACAATGAAATCCAAAGTGCTTCAGAAGAAGGAACGAAGCGAAACGGAGTCCTCCCGCGGGCTCGGTGCGGGTTTACAGCAACGCTCCCCGGGCTGCAGACAGACAGACAGACAGCACCCGAAACGGATGGACCAGCTGCGGGAAGAGGGAGAGCAACTGCCTGACACCCGAAACATACAAACCGACTGGAAGCGGAGCCTTCTTGTTTGTTGATAAATCCTTCTCCTTCTAAACCTGCTCGTAAAGTAACAACTACACCCAAATGCAGACTGTACCCTCTTGCAACCTGTCATTTTTTCTGCCTCGGGTCTGCGCTAGCAGAGAACGCTTCTCAGCTCTCTCAAGTGTTTTGCCTGGCACAGCAACGTTCATCTTTCGTCAGCAGAAACAAACCACTTTTAAACTGGGGTTTAAGAAATTATGAAATTGGACCTGGGAAAAGGGGTGACCGCTTAACTCTTTCTGACTCAAACAAAGAAAAACAAAAACCAGAAAAGGAGTCATCCTGAATTTCTACCCCAGCCCTAGCCCAAATCAACTTGGTAACATTCAAAAAGAAGTTACCGTCTTGTGTTTTGATTTGATTTTTGCACCTTTTATTTCCCTGGTTTGCTATGAAACCAAGGCCACAAAATTATTCCTAAAACACCCACGTAGATCAGGGCAGAGAAAAGCTATGAAGCAGGACTGACATAAAAATCCTTACAGCCAGCAAAAATCCTTACATAGACACAGCCTTTCCAGCAAATAGTGCTTACCGGTGTGGTGCATTTGACTTCCTGATGGTCAGCCTTCTTACACTAGTACAATGCTTTGCTGATGAAGTTGCAACCAAACTGCAATTACTTTGCTGTAAATTAGCATTTCTAGTGTTTTTCAATGGCTCCACAGGCAAACACAGCCAAAGAAATGTGGTAAGAAAACCCAGTCCTGCGGTATTTTTGTCAGCGTAACACCGGCTACCATGGCTCTTCTGAAAACGCTTCCTCTCAAGACAGATGCACAGGCCTTCTAGTCGTGTGGGATTAGCTAACTGTGCCAAAATCCCAATCCCACTGAAATCCATGTGAAAACTCCTCCTTGCGTGGCTTGGGCCACAATTTTGCACCTGAGTTTTTGGATCCAAGTACACCTAGCCCTTTAGCCCTTTGTGTCACTAATGCAGGTGCAGCAGCAGGGTGAGGGCGGTTATTTTAAAATGAAATTCTTTGTTAGCCTACTTCTAGTAGACCAATTGCTCTGAATTTCCTTGCAAACGTGAGGAGTTTTTAACTCCTCTCATCAAAAAAGGGAGTTCCCCTCCAATTGGAACTTGGACATATTTGCTCATAGGAGCACATTTTACAGTTAGAAAATTTAAAAAACAAATGGCTCAGACATTTTTATAGGCATAAAAATGAAAGCCAAGTTGGTTAGTGGTTTCAGATGCTTTTTATTTGCAAATCAAAAAGGGCTTCATTTATAAATTGAAATTGTACTGGCTGCTAATCCTGCAGGCAGACTAAGGCCTTTGGCTGTACTTGAAGAAGCAGAAAAAAATGCATTTTAAAGACAAATTATTTCATTTGGAAAAATGAGTGCTGTGGTTGGACAGTACATTTATTTTTTCACAAAACTCATGTAAAGTCAAAAGACTTTAGATTACAGCTATATAGCTTTAACTGCGTTGCGTTGCAGGGACACTAGCACTTCATTGCGAATCCACGGCACATCGTGCCCTGTGATCTCCATGCTAAAGCAGGCATTCTGCGGCATGCTCGAACTTCGTTACCATAACCTTGTTCACAAATGCGTAACTCGGGGACTTCAGGGGATAATTATTACTTTTGTATTGCAATAGAACTCTGGGAGCAGCAGGCTCTTTACACAAGGTGCTGTACCACCATGTTGCTGAGGAAACTTCCAGTCCTCCACCTCCTAAAGACCAAGTCTAGCTTTCCCCTGTTTTGAGAATGGGAACTGATGAACAGAGATTGTGAAGCAAGTTGCTCAAGCTGTCATAGCTAATCTGTGCTAGAGTAAGGAACGGACCCAAATCCCTTAGACTACAGGCTACCTTTCTCTCATGCGCTAACTACTCAAACGTAAGCAGCTCTCCCCTTTCTGAAGTACCGGTAATAACTTTTTTATTAGTAAAATGATATTCTTGTCATCGAGTAACACGCTAAGGTACCTTGCTTAAGATTGGATACTAGCATTCTTAACTGTTCGTCTGCACTGTAGTTTAATATTGGAACTTGGCAACCGGTGCATGTTTTGATATAGTAAGGATTATGATTCTGGACAAGATGTACCAAATGGTAAATTATTTAGAAAGCTGAGTTCAGAAGGCAGGGATAAATGAAATAGGACTGAATTACCTTTCTACACCTAAGGGGAGGCTGGACACCAGTCTCTCCATTTCTTCCTTACTTAATTTCCCTCGTCCTGACGCACTCACTGCAAGATAAGTCTGCTACCTGCTGAGCTCAGTTCACTCATTTATCATCCTGCAGAGAGTATGAAAACCAGCAGACACAATGCCAGCTTTGCACCCAGCTATTCACACAACTGTAAATGCTTATACAATAAGCAGTGTAACCACTTAACAGACCCAGAACATCTTGTTTCTGTCTTCAGCACTTCACGCTTGCCTCACAAAAAATAACTGTATTTCCAGTGACAAGCTCCTTCAGCATTCCTCAGTATACTGCCATAGCACCTGGGAAACTCTGTCAACGATTGGCACCTTGTAGTAAATGCCAAGTAGTCAAGTGACAAAGAAAACACGTCCTATTTCAAGGAATTAATAAGTCAAGAGTGAAGCAAGACATAAAAGTTAGATGTAACAAAGAAACAGGGAAGAGAGCGAGGAGGGAAGGGATGAACCAGCCATTCCAGGTCATTGAGGGTTTGCCGTTTCATTCCTGACCTCATCATGTACAGTTTCGTGACAGGCAATCGCACTTGCTAGATTCCCGGGGATCGAGGCAAACTCACAGAGTTAACAGCTGATCAGAAAAAATGCCAATGGGTGCAAAGATGAATGTGGCGCAAAACTAACAGCAGTTTCAACCTGAAAGATGGGTAAAACTTAAACCTGCCTCTAGCGAACAGCTGGATAGAGGGATACATGAAACATGCACAAAATACTTGCTCCTGTTATTGGTGGGTTTCCCAACAAAACACAGAATGTATTCATCCGAGTACCAAACCTATTATTTTAATTCCCTGAAACGATTACTGGCACATGCTCTGGTTGATAGCTTCTAGTATCCAATCTCATCATCCTTTGCCTTCTGTTTAAATTCTTCTCTCTCTGATGGAAAAGAAAATCTCTGGTACTGGTGGACTGTCTCCCCCTCAGCTTCCCTGGCTGAGCTCACGGCTTGTTATCACACCAAGGCAGCACTGTTAGCTGTCTCCTGCAATTGTTTTTGCTCAAGTCAGATTTTTTTTTTTCTGGGGGGGGGGGGGGTGTTTTGTATTTTATAGCAAAATAAGAATGATTTCTTATAACAGAAACGATTCTGTTATTACACAGAGTTCTTATTTAGCTGCATTTTAAAAGCTGAGGAAAAGCTGTTCACTTGCTCATATACAGGGGGAGACGGACAGCAGATCTGACCGTACAGCTTTTTCTTCTTAACACTTTCCATATGCCTCATATCAATCCTTAACTTCCTATCAATGATAAGTAACACTCATTTTGATTATTCGCAGTTGTTTGGGGAGCTCATACGTGATAGACTTCTCTCTCGGTCTCTCACCTCCTCCCCCAAACTGTCTGCGGCTACTCTGTACCATCCCTGGAGTGGGACCAGGGTGGTTTTCTGTTCGGTGCAGGCGGTGCCTCACACCGTAGAGCACAAACGTAAAGCTGGCGTGTTCCAAGCGCTCACCACAGCGGTTACCACGATCGGGTATTAGAGAGAGTTGTCTGCCACACTCCTTCCAGCCCAGGTTCAGTGTTCGGAAGCGACAGCTGTGACCGGCAGGCCCCAGCCAGCTGTGAGCATCCTATGCACCAGCTGAAACCGCTGCAGAGGCAGACTTGGCTTTTTAACACAGAAAAAATTTGTCCTGAAATTTCATTTCCCTGTAGGCAAAAGAGTCTCTTTCCCACTGCAGTCCCTCCCAGGAAGAGACGCGATTTCAGCCACGCTCCTTAAGCATCAGGTGCCCTGTCACCGCTCCCTCCCAGCAAAAGGCTGCTGGGGTATCTGTTCTTTTCTCCTCCTCCGCGCCGGGAAAAAATCCCCGTTTGGGCCTCGCTTCTTTTGGACAATTCACCCCCGCGAAGGCCATCCTGGGAGCAGGCACCCTCCAGAAGAGGACGGAGTGCGGCAGCCTGTGTGCTGGCTCTGTACAGCCTGTGCTGAAAGCACAGAGCACCTCAATGTTTCCCTCTCGCTGTGAGGGCCGACGCGGCTCCCCTCGCTCGCAGGCAGGGCTCATTACCCGCCGGTGAGAGCTACCTTCAGAGCTGCCGGCAGCTAACCACAGCTGTGGGCTGAACAGTATCGCCCCTTATTCTCCAACGTGGCCGTGACCTCCTGTCATCTGAATGTCTTGTTCTTTTCGAACGCTTTGATCTGACCACATTTACCCAAAAAAACAACTGCTTCTTGGGGGCCCCGACCTCAGACTGCGTCAGTATCACAGAACAACGTTTTATTCGCTCCCATATCCTATAAATGTATGGGAGATCAGCAGCTGTCTTCAACCGTTCAAGGAGAAGAGCTTTACGCACCTAAGGAGGATCACCATCGACCCGGTTCAGCCAGCCACTGTGCGTGCATCTCTGCGGAAAGCTTCCCCGTTATCCTTGGTCCTTTAATAAAGGAGCCAAGCACAAAATTCCCGGGGTGGCTTATTTGTTTTTAAAACACTTCAGAGCCTAGTCCACAAGTAGCGTCACTCCGTCAAAATTGTATTTTCAGGGAAAAAAAAGTTTCATTTTGCTAAGTTTTTAAAAATGGGCCCAGACAAAATTTAGAATATTGATCTGCAGAGAAGGCACGGACATAAACAAGAACTTATACTCCATCGCCTTCTGCCTCAGGAGCTAAGGTAATGAAACAGAGATCTAGCACCCTGCTGTAGATTTTGCCGGACAAGGCCCCAAACTTGAAAAGCAAGCAGAAGCAGGCCAGGATTTAAAAGCAGCTTGTCTGAGAATTTTCCAGCTCATAGCCATCTCCAAGAATGTTTTAAAACTTCCAGTCAAACAAGGCACCAAAGAAGAACTCTCAATTAAACAGAAGAAAACCTGACCTATGTTTTAATTCTAAAAAACCTGAATATTTTTAAAATCCTCAACAGTGCGTTAACATGGGCTTAATGAATTATTGACGGTTTTGCTGTTATGCCAATTTCTTATAACCACACATATGTGTTCCACAGATATAAACGTGCCAAGAAAACCTAAGAACTGGTCATGAGGTACTTCTTGTTCACTTCTAACTATGAAGGATTAGTAATCTAACAAGTTCAGAGTTCTCACAACCTCTTTAGTGTTTCAAAACAACCTCAGAGTCCTCAGTGCTTCACAGGAGCAGGTTCTTGGGTTGAAAGCTGATGGTACATGATTTACAACCTGATTTTTGAAGACATTTCAGATGTAGCTGAATTGTGAGCACTGCCTTGTTGGAAGCCTCCGCTGTCCGTTCCATTTAACAGGACAGCTGTACACATTTTGTGCTAAAATACAAAATCTATCAATTCATTAATATCTGGGCAATGCTTTATCCTAGGGGCTCTTTACAATAACTGCAGGGTTTTTTCACTCACAGTCAAGTGTCCAAAGCCACAGAACAAACCATGAATCTCACAGGATTCTTGTAATGGCTTTTAAACCTTACATTGTGAACTGTTTATGGCGCAGTTGCATTTGCTTTAGAGATTTGTTTTAATGCTGTTGGTGTTATTTAGAGAGATATTAAATTCAAACAGCTTTATGGTTGCTAATAAACATCTATTACCATTACAGACATTCTGATATAAAAGCCTCATACAGGTGCTTTCTCTGAACTATGCAGATTTGATTGATTAGGCCACAGTAGTTTATTTTACACTTCAGTGGTCACTAAATCTATCGTTAAGATTAAAAATTGCAGTTTGTGCAGTCTGGGAATAACTTCACACTCAAGCTGTAAAATAAAAGTCACTTTACCAAAATTCTGTGGGAAAAAACCGCAACACACAGAGCAGGTTAAAAGAAGAAAAGTTTTGTAACCCCTTATTCAGTTCTGTTCAGAAGATGGAGTTCTTCCTCTAATGTGCATCACGCATGCTGTCAAGCCAAAGATGTTCAGAAAAGCAAGATACACGGAAAGATTTTCGTAAAGCACTTGGAAACCCTACATACTGGAGGGTTCCAGGATACAAGCATCACTGAAGCAAGCGTGACGTACCACACAACGAAAACTACAGGTTCTGAACCAGCAGAGAACTTAAGTATGTGTTACCTCTAAGCATGTAAGCAGTTCCACTGGAGTCAAACTAAGCATGTGATTAAGCACCTTTCTAGATCAAGAAAGATCTTATAAAATATGCATTTTAGTGCAAAGTCAGCTTCCCACTGTTTTTATTCCTGCAATGCGGGCATTCTCTTGCAAGATACAAGAATTCCTAGTTAATCAGGAACATCATTTGGTCTGTGTATTGCAGAACAAGGCAGTAAATGAGGAATCTGCAATATTTGAATATATCCAATTTTTTTGCAGTAAAAAACATATTATTTAAGATTGCAGCAAGGCCTGCTGCAATAAAATTAGGTCAAGAGTGCTTAACAGGCTGTACTGAGTAGATATAAGAAAAACTTTTCTCCAATGATTTATACTGAGGGTGCTACTTTGATCTATTTTATTTCTAGCTTATTCTAGCTTTATTTCCATTTAACAAGGAACAAACCAGAACTGGGCAGGATTTGTGGGACCCAGCCACTGAACTTCGACAGATGCACCACGGGGGAAGAGCTTCTACTCATCCTCTTTTCTTTGTGCACAAAAGTAAATATAAGATGCACTAGTATGGCATAGTCCCACGGCTCCCCTGGGTAACGTGGCATCTGTAGGACATACCTAACATAATCTCTTCAGCTAAGGGATGGAGCAGAGGAACAGGATGGGGTTTTTAGACTTAACAGGACAGGTGTAAGAGCAGCCACTAACGGGAACTGTGGATTTCTCCGGTCACGTTTCATTCTGAAGTTCTAACTAAAGGGATTCTTCATCTCCTGCATCAAATTTAATCAAGGCCTAATTAAAATATAGGCAATACAGGCTTGCAGCTTGGGACCTATGTCTCAAAGTCATGAAATTGAATTCTTGTTCTTTTTCCCACTCCCTTTCTAAGCTTGTTGCTGAGAGTAGGATGGATGATTTCCCTACTAATTCTTCATTTATGAAACAACTGCCCAGGTCATGGATTGGTAAAAAGATACTTTGAAACTTACTAAAAAAAGAAAGGAAAAAGTCATCATTTCAACTGCCTGAAGTTAATGCGAGGCTGGTTACTGAGTCTTCATAGTACCTGCAGTGACAGTTCCAAGAGTTATTACAACCCTCAAGGTCCGTGGGACCCACAGCTAGCACAGCAGAAGTGTAAAGGTGTAAGATATACGAGTGCAAAAATCCCAGCTCTCCCAACACCCAGCTATGAAAAGGAGGCCTGCTGCTCTTCCCGAGGGTGGGATCTGCTGCTACTGTCTAAGCAACAGTGCAAGGAAGAGATACGTGACCGTACTACAGTGCATTGGAGGCCCTGCACCACCTTATTCTGTCCCTGGATTTTAAGTAAATAAAAATGTAAGTGAAGAATATCTGCGTAACAGTTTTAAGGTGGTGTCTTTTTTTTTTCTTTTTCTACACACACACACATACAAACACAAACACAGTCTATAAAATCCTGAGGCATGCCAAGCTTTAACTAAGATGAGTTTGCTATAGTCAGCATTCTGGACAGCATAGAGAGCATCATCACCTTGCAGCACAGGAAAGGCATCTCACCTTTTCCTGTGAAGCAGTTCTTTCCTTGTGCTGATAGTTTTGACCTGCTCCCATTTGGAGCAGGACCGTTCAGCTGAGGAAACAGCACAATCTGACATGCATCTGAAGGAGCAGCTTTTAGAAAAGGAAGTTGGTAGACTTTAAGCGTGACATTTGCACCAACAATTTTGATTCAAATACAGTGTCATTTATTACTGTCTCTTGTATTAGCTGCACCACAGTGCCCACTGGCTCCGATTCCATCCCCCCTGTAGTGCTGCAGAAGTCTAGCTTGCCTGCCTGCCTAACAGCGTTCAGACAGTGACCACCAGGGAGAAGGTTGATAAATGGCCAGTTTATAATGCTGTCATGCCAATTTTGTCCTATGGGAAATGTGTGTCTCTCTCAAAACAGCTTATTACCAACCTGTGGCTGAGGCAATGATCAATCAAACTGATCAGATATGGCAAACATGGTAACTGATATAAAGAAGATTTCTTACTACACAGTTTGAGGTTAACATGACAAATGATAGAGTGAGAAAGAATAACTTACAGAGGAAAAAAACCAGCCCATTAAACGCTGAACTTAAAAGTAGCTTTGGGAACCAGACTTAACAACAATTCCTTTTAACATGCACTCATATTCCCTGTTCATTAAGGCAACCCTGAATGCATTCCCTTGCAAACTCTTTGTATAATCCAGAAGGAATGTTTTTTAAACTTACAGTCTGATTGTAAAGAGAAATTTAAACCACCTATCCACATCTTCCGTACTCAGATATGATGGTTCACAACGCAGGCAATGCATTGTTTCTTGACTCATTTTCTGTCGCATATGGCAGCCAGTGTATCAGGTGAGACTGCGATTCAGCTGTCTAAAATGTGAAGAGTGGCCAATGCACAGCTTTACATCAAAGTTCTGCATAAACCATTAAATAAAATGGCAAATCTGTATTAAGATAGATGCTCAGGTGCCAGGAAAGACAGAAAACTGTTCGGTCCTAGGGGACTGCGTTGTATCATGCACTGAGGTTTGAAGTCTTAACATGCTTATAGCCAGGAGAGTACTCTACACACCATTTCAAATTTGTCTTTTCTTAAATTTTCAGGGGGGAAGCAGCATGACAGAGCATTGGGCTGGAACTCGCAAAAAGAAACCCTAAGTTTTACTCCCCGCTCAGCCATTGCCTCATCAGTTCAATCTCAAACAGTCTTTTCACACCTTGCACTTCGGTTTCTCCATTGGCCACATGGAGACGAAGGACCTCATTTCTTACAGTGGATTCTGTCCCTTCCACTGACTGTACCTGGTTACCAGGACATGCTACAGTACACTTAACCCACAGCTCAGATGCAACCCGTATGTGACCTTTGGCAGAGCAGCTCCCTCAAATTATCTCATGTGCTCACATTGTAAGAGGTTTGGACTGTCACTTACGAAGAATACACAGACCACCTAACATGATAAGGCCTTGATCCTGGGTGAGTATTTCGCTGCAGCTTAAATAATAAAGGTCAATATGCAAGTGGCTTGTCTAAATTAGCTGCTCTGCCACTGCTGACAGCAATGAAAAGATTTCAGATGAAAAGCCTAGAGCAGAGATACATGACATCCTGTCAAAATCCAAAAATATTTTGAGATACTCCACTGTCAGTCAGAGCAAAGCTATCTGAGAATGATACTATTCCCAGAACTTCATCTATTTGCCTTCAAAACCATGGAGAAAGAGTGGTGAAATTCTCTACGTTGTGCATGACCTAACTGCAATGCAATGGCTTTTCCAAAACATGCACAGAGAAATATACTTTGTAAAACAAGATCTAACTAAAGCTCAGGCTTGTCCCTTTTTCATTAGCAGGCTTTCTCTGAATGGTCAGGTTACTAAATGCCCTTTCAGCTTCACTGGTCACACAGTTCTGAGAGCAAGTCTGGCAGAACTGGGTGTAGAATTTGACCCGTTAACTTTTGGGGTCTGGGAGAGGGAGCATCCCTCGCAATATCAGCACACACATCTGTAGTTGTGACTCTTGGAGAGTTGTTGCAGTGGCTGTTGAGCCTCTGGCAAACATCTGATATCATTCACTTGACTGACTCTGTGAGAACAAAGCCTTATTTGCTAGCAAAATTAATGAGAAAAGAGTCTTCAATGAGACAATAATTTATGGCTTCCGCAGCAGTTAGCACGTACAGTGAAATTCATCTGACCGCATTCTTCACAGTAAAGGCAAATATGAGGGGAAAAAAGGTATGGATTTATTTTCAGAAACATTGTCTGTTATTTCAAACTCAGGTTCTTAGCTGGGTATTTTATTTTATGAAACCCTTCCAAATTTGACGAAGGTTGAAATAAATGGGCCTTTGTCCCCCTCACCATACCATTGCATTTAATGACAGTGAAATAAAACTCCGCTCTGTGGCTACACGCCAGAGATTAGATGATACGAACAACTCACAACATATTTTAAATGTTGTGTTACATCAAAAATTGAGAGACATTCAAATGCGTTTAGAAACGTATACATTCAGCATTATCTGTCCTTACTTCACAGAAAAATGAGAGCTGCAAAAACATATCCTTTTCCTTGAAACTCAGATCTCTAATCTGGCCATAAACACCAACTCTTTGCCTTTCAAACACAGAGAACTGCAAACAGAAAAGCCAGAAATGCATCAGACAATAAAAATACGTATAATGGCTACCAAACTCAGTTCTTCTCCCCCCCCTCTTTTTTTAACAGATAGGTTTTAGACTCTATAATAATCATGCAGCTAAGATACAAGGTCTCTTGTTGGCAATAACCTACATGACATGACTTAGAAGGCAGGTGTTACTGTAATTAGCTATTGTTTGACTATCAAAAGTCAGAGCTGATTAAAGCCACTAAGTACAAGTGCACTATTTTATTTCAAAGAATATTATGAACTGCATGCTGGGACTCTTTCACTGCGGACCTACCTTCCGGAGTCTGCTAAGAGCCCATGCCAGCAGTAATCAAAACTAAAATCTGCATAAACCTTCAGGGTTTTAATTCAAGCAGAGCCCTTTCATTAGAAATATGTTACTTTATGAAATCTGGTCGCCAGCAAGGGGAGAAAAATGTGACTTCTTAAGAAAAGTGAATGGCATCTCTTTAGTGATTAACCCAAGATTAATGGAGGCTCCTACTGCTAGGCCTAAGTCCATTTTATTGCTAATTCATTTAGGTACTATTTCAGATGTACTTGATGAAAGTCACCTGCTAAGAAGTCATGTTTTGGCAAGCAAGGATAGCCATTATGGTCAAATCCCAAATAGAATTTTTATTAAAGAAGCTTTGAAAAGTGTCTTGTATTAGTCTTTCAGAGACATACTATTTAATGTACTCAATTAGTTAAAAATTTCGGGCCCAAGTCACTAATCAAACATTCATAAAGCTTTTTTTTCATTTTTTTGTCTACATGCATCTTTAATGTTCCAGGTAGGATGAACGCTGTACTGAACAGGGACATTTATATACAGACAAAAGAAGCAATACTAAGACTTACCAAGAAGTGGGTGGGATTTGGGATAAGTGCACGGCTGGATATGTGAAATGTTGGCTTGGCAGAGCATCTCTTTGTTCCCCATGATACTGTGAGGAGTGGGGACTTATGCAAATCACATGTTCTTAAAACTGTACATAATCATTGGGCTTTGGCTTGTGCATACATTTATAACCTGAGGTTTGATCTCCTAACACAAATCATTTTAGCTTTAGACTTTTCTGCAGTTTGTTCTTTTTATAAATTAGAGTTTAGTAGATTTAATGATTAGAGAGCACAGAAAACTGCTTTGTCATGTACACCGTGTATACAAGAGATTCTACGCAGACAACGCACCTCCATATCCCAGCCAAAGTTCAGACCTTGTTTGCAGGCTGGCTGCAGTTTGGGCAAGCTTTACCTTGATTCATGGACAATTCTATGTGCATCACCGCATATTTGTTATGTTTTTATATTCCTCCCAAGACATTGGCTACTGGTCACTGTGAAACGCACCATGCCCCATCAGAGAGACCTTAGCTCTGATGGTGCGAGCTTTTCTTCCCTGTACTGTTTAGATGCGAACAACCTGACAGGCAGTCCAGAAACACTCTGTGGAGGAAAAAGCATACTCTAGAGGTAGTTCTGATGATCACAGACAGCTTGATCTTTACATGTAATTGTGCCCATGTTTTTTAAAAAATGGATGTTAAGTCCAAAGTGGGGAAAAAAATAATCACAGGTGAGAAAGATGCGTGCTCCTCTCTCAGCTCCTCACTTGCCAGGCACGTTCAGTGATAGAGTGTTCCCTAAAAACTACAGTTATTGAATTATTGATAGCCATTACTGATGACCATCACACATCCAAGCTGTCCCCACCGTTTTGGGTGCAAGTTACGTGCTCACGTATAAAGACAGAGCCCTGAGAAATCCCACTCGATAGCCTGCACGGCCCGACTTTTTAAATGCGAAGAATGAGACCGTTTTCGTGACAGAAAGTGGCAAATCAATCCGACAATGTCTGGTTTGAGTATTTCAGCTTGTTTGGGCTGAGCTAGTTCCACACTGGGGGTGACGACTTACTTTGTAATCAGCTGCTGGGCGCCGACAGCACACACATGACCCAAACTCTGCAAATCACGCTTTGCTTTTTCACAAGAAGTTTGCAAATCCCTGAGCTTTGGTTGCAATCACTGTGCAAGCAGGCAAATGCTGCACTGCTTTCCTCAAGCTACCTGGAGCTGCAAAAGGAGAGGAGATTGGGTTTTGCTCATCTGGCTTTCCGAGGGGTCAGCTTTAACTGCCGATGACTGAGGTATCCCAGAAATCACATGGGATTGCGGCTACGGATCAACTCGTGCTCTGTTCATTACACTCGTGGCGTCTCGGGGGGGGTGGGCACAAATCTGTGGGTATCTTGCACAGCCGAAGTCCCTCTCCACTAGGCTCAGACAGACCACTGCAGAGGGCCCTACTTTGGGTGACTGTGGCAGAGATAAGGGTCAACCAGATCCACTACCTGTCCTGACAAAGCGGGACCATGTTCAGTTTGGGACATTTGAAAAAGGTGGCTGCGTGTTAGTTTCAGCAGTGAAGATTTAGCAGAACCCAGTAATGGACTAATTTTACCGAGGGCAAATGTTCCCTTCAGTACAAGGCCATAATTTTAAGGAAGATCTCCCAACATCCCTCTCCTAGCAGACTGCTTCGTCACAATACTCTTTTATCGGGTTCATTAGCAATATGCTAACTTTTAGCCTTACCATCTTCCACACTTTCCTAAGTGCTTACTACAGCCAAGAATATCATAACCTGCTTCCTTCCAGTGACCAGCTATAGGATATTTGGGTGTACCAAAACCCTGTGAAATTCCCCCACTCTGGCTGTGAGCGGAGTCCCTCTTCCTCCGTGCCCCAGGACGGCATCGGGGAGTTCTGTGCCAGCCTGGGTTCTGCGGGCAGCCTTCCCTGGCCCTATACAAATGGTGCACGCTTACACGGGTGCATGTGAAAAAACACAAGGATTTTTTTTAAGTCTACTCTATTTTCTTCAGAAATTTATTTCAATTTAAATAGATGTCTCAGCACGGAGACGAAGGGAGAGAAAAATAGACCTGTGTCTGTAATGTTACAAAGTTGAAGATCTCTTAAAGCATAGAAAGTTTGAGGTGACAGATTTCCTCTTTGTCTCCTGGAAATACAGAACACTTCTAAATGTAACAATCCGGTTCCTAATTTTTTTTTTTTTGGATGACTGATACAGTTTCCAAAATATTTACTGAAATTGTTAGAATTAGTAAGAGCAACAAAACAAGGGACACGTGTGCAAGATGCCAGAGAGCAGCCTTGTTCGGGTACTTACTGTGACACCCCCCGAGCCTTTATCATTCTGTTACGTACTGCACCCCCGATGCCGATGGGTGGCTGTCAACATTCATATCAAGGAGAGCAAGAAGGTTTCCACCACTCTGCTAGCAATATTCAGAATTATTAGAAATGGCAACACATTCTGTGGCAGAATTCTTCTCCGTGGAGACTACAAAAATCAGCATGGACTTTTAAATACTTCACTGAAGGGAATGTACTACTGAGAGCTGCCTACATGTGATAACAAAGTTAACCTAATCTGTTCCCTCTTGTGTGCTGGGGCACTCATACATGCAAATCTTGTCTTGTTCAACTGTGTTTGTTCACCTCCATAGTCCTTCGGTGATTCAAATCTGTGTCTTACTATCCTATAATACCCTTGTCTAACAGTTCTTTTTAAATGCATGTGTTAATTATCTTGCCACTGCTGTAATTTCTCCCTGTAGTCCATTAATTAAGAGGTCACAATCTAAGAGCATGTTTACCCAATAAGCTTTCTTTTTTAATTATCCTAATTGCTTGGATACTGACAAAGACTCTATCCCTCCCCTTTCTCTGAGTGGATTAGAAAACGACATTTCAAAGCCCCACACAATGATGGGTTTGTAAAACACACACACACATATATATATATGTTTTTAGAACTCCACAATGTGCAAACATCAAAGGTCAACAAGACACAAGATATTGTATTTGTATAGCTATATAAAATGAAGATACAAATTGCTCTTCATTAATTTATCTATTAGTCTAGGATATTATATTGGTCAGGAAAAATACAAGCAGAACTTTTAAACCTTCAGTACTAGGAACAAGAACAGCTAGATGTATACAACTTGTTCTATTGTGCAGACCATCAGAGACTCCGTAGAAGTGCATCTCTCCCTGAACCTACATGGATGCCTTTGGATAAAAGCAAGCAGGAGAAGAGAAAGGAGAGAAAGGAGAGAAAGGAAGAAAAGGCAATAGGCTTTTCCTGCAGCAAAGATCAGTTATTATTCCCCCCCTCCAAAATATTGCCTTCCCATAGGTCACATCTTGGCAAGCTGGTCGAAATACTTTTTTTACTGACTTAGCAAAATTCAACAGACAAAATCTCTACCACTTAAAAATTTTAAACCCCTCGTTTTGTCAAGCTTTTAAAAGGGAATAGTAGCTATTTGAATTCCAGATAGGATTTGAACACAACAATTAGTAGAGGTTATGTCCAGAAAAATTACTACTTTGTCAGAATGTGAAACAACATTTGATATGTCAACTAAAGTAAAATTTTTTGTTTTAATAAAGCAAACGTCTCATTCAGACTAGTCATCTCAGGAACTATATAACAGAAGTATAATTACTTAGAAATTGCTTAGGTAAGCGTGATTGATGCATGGTAAATAGATGTTTCCAGCACTTATTGTTTCTTCCTGATGGATTAGGAAGAGTTGTTTAACAGTTCATTTGACCAGTCTCTCCTGGTGTTTCTTGAGTCTGGCTGTGCCAGTCAGCACCAGCAGTTCCTGGTAGTTTAAGTCTCTTTAATAAAGATTAAGATGTCAGAGGTCCTGCATTGCACAAAATCCCGATTTTATTAACTTCTCATTATCAGCTGAAATATGAAGTGCATTTCTTTTCATCTAAAGTAAGGCACTTTCTCAAGGGAAAGAACAGATATATAATATACATTTATGATGATTAAGGGTGAGTTTGTTCGAACCTTGACTGATGTTGGTGAACATTTTCTCACATGATGGGTACCACTTACATTGATATTTCTCCCCCAGAAAGCATTCAGGTATTTCACAACTGTGGACCGTCACAACATATTAGTAAGTTGGCACTGGTGAACCGTGTGGTTGAATACTTGCACTACAGCACTTAAGTCAATAGTGTTTTCATTAAAGAGTAGCAACACGTAATGTACTGGGCAGAAATACTGAACCTCAAAAGTCACTCAACCAGGACAAGTAAAACATTGGCACTGGTTACATTCAGTCAATGTTCCCCTGTTCATACCCTGCAGATCTAGGAAGACAACAAGAGTAATAGCACAAAGACTACACGACACTCATTAAAACAGATCACAGAAGCATTCAAAGTCCACTCTCTGACCAGATAAGTTCTAATACCATCTATGTGAACTTAGGCAGCAACTGATAAAGTTAAATTGCTGAAGGCAGCAACGCTGTACAGCACCCGAACACCGTCACTTTTGAAAGACTTCTTTTTAATCCTGTACATGTTACCGTCAGACTCTCACACCAAATAGCTACAGGTCAATGATACATGAACAGACACTCAAGTAGGTCCTTCCCCTGCGTGATCCTCAGAGCCATACTTTTAAGGGATTTTTGAAGGCTGACGAATTTATGTATTTTGCATATTTGAAAGAAAGCCTTTGACGTACTTCTTGTTTTCAAGCCTGTCTATTGCAGGAAGGAAAGAGCTGGCACTGCGTGTACTTTCCCAGAACAGGATGACTCTTGCTGGAAATTACTCCACAGAAAGAGTTAAGAGGTAAAAACGGTTCTTCTAGCGTAATGCACGTCCTGCACTAAGGGATCAAAACTATACACAGCTTTACAGTGCAGCTCTTGTGAGGGTTAAGCTCTATTAGTTCTGGTCTCTGACACTGCTAATGGCACTCTCAAACTAATTGCATTTCTATACCTATATATACGTCTAGGCAACAAATAAGCCCTTTAATCAAACAGCTTAATCTACTTCTAATTAATTCCATTTCTATGCCTTTTTCAGAGTACAGGAACACACAAAGATACAGGTGATAGAGTACATTCTGTTGGCAGCTGACAACTTCGACTCTGCTCAAGCCTCCCTCATGATTAAGACTAGTCGCTGTCTCACATCGTTGGTATTTCTGCTGCTTGAGACTGAGCGGATTCATGCCAACGACCAAAAGCAACAAGCAGTGGCTGTGCGCAATTAGTTACAATTAGCTCAGTGAATTGCTTTTGCATTTGCTTACAGATTTAGATCACTTTTTGTGTTCATCAGAAACTGTATTCATCTTGTCTTCTGAGTGCATACAACAGTGCAGTAAGGGAAGACTATGGCATCAGCTGAGCAAACAGAACAGAAGGTTGTTGTTTGCATATCCAGATCTAACGTAAAGTGTACAATTTGAGGGCCACCAACTTTGAAGGAAATGCTGATTCCTCTTCTACATTTACTACTTTGCTAAAACAGGTCAATGTATCAGAAAAAAAAATCACCCCATCAGTATTTAGGAAAGAGAAATACATATGCCATAAGCTGTCTATTTCAAAGGTATGTATGTACAAAAGGCATGATAAGTGGGTGCTGAATAGTTAGGAGTGGCAATTATCAGTTACACATATCATTATAGTCTCTCAACTTTTCAATAGCACGGAGTTCCTAATACCATGTTTACTAGATCAGGTAAAAGGGGACTCTTAATACTGTGCAAATATGACTTACCAAAGGACTTTGCTTTCTCACCTATTCTTGGGCTTTTCAAATCAACATTATTAATTGGCTGGCTTATCGCTAAGTGCTGTCTGGCAGTTAAAGGATGTTTCCACCCATTGCAACGATACATAGAAACTAAGCAATGTCAGCCACAAGGACAAATAACTTCCATGTTGAAACAGAAAAATATTTTGACACCTTAAATCTTCTTTTTAAAGGCATAATGCATTTCAGCGTTAATTAGCTATCCTCTATTGCATCTGTTATTCCATATTCTACCGACCTTCTCTTTCCTTATTCTATTAATTCAGAACTCTGGCTTACAGTTGCAAATACTATGGCTTCCCCCCCCC
>NW_010972666.1:172827-295053 GCF_000737465.1 Haliaeetus leucocephalus
GGTCCCTCCCCCCCCCCCCCCCCCCTTCTTTCCTTTCTTTTTCTCTGGTTTTCTGTTATTCAGGTGTGCATAAATACATGTTTTAGAATCTGGATCAACTAGTTCCCATACTATGGAACACAACTACATAGGAGTTTAGGGGGTAACTTTCAGCCCTTCAGATCAACTTTTTGTTAACCTGCCAGCTCTCCTGAGCACCAAATCCACTTGAAATTGGAGAAAAAAGTTTGGCTGATAAGGAAGACTGAAAACAAAGAGCACAAAAGTTACCAGGCACCATCAAAGAAAAGCAAAAAAGTTTAAAATAAGGAGAAAAGCATTCACTGCCCCCATCTCGCATTTTTCAGTATGCTTCAGCCTGCACGTGCAGCCTACCTAGAGAATGAAAGGACAGGTTCAGTCTCCCTGCCTCGTTCACTCCACAGCTTGCTTTCACACTGATTAACAAGATAAACGTATAAGCACCATAAAAAACCGTAAGGCTAGAAAGGATCTCGGGAAGTCATCTAGGCTATCCCTTATTCTAATGCAGGATTGTGTATATCTAGTCCAGCCTGGCAGGTATTTGTCTAAACCTCTTAAGAGCCTTCAGTGGCAGGTATTTTATCTCCTCCCTAGAGAGTCTACTCAGGTACAAAACTATTCTAGTATTTTATTTTTCTGAACATCTAACCCAAATCTTTCTTGCTACAAGGCTGGCTTCTTCTCATCTTATTCTGATGGATGTGTGATACAGATGATCGCCCTTTAGGTTAATGCAGAATATGAATTTTAGCTTCAGCTGTTTATTTTACAGAATGACATCTGCTTATCTTAAAGAAATTTGCCAGCAGAAGCATGATCAGACCGAATTTATTTATTTAAACTATTTCTGTTTCTTTTAAAAAGGGTTTCCCTCTGCCACCATATTGGCTTTGCAGTTGTGACCTGTGAATTAAGATGCCCCTCGGGTTTTTTTTTCCTTTTTTAAAAAAGGAAATGGTTATTCATTTAGGTAGATATTTACAGAAAAATCAAACAAATATTTGGTGTGCTGTGTTAGCATGAAAAGGGGGGGAGCACTGTGTAAGCACAGTAAATGCAGGTGAACTGTTTTATGTGAGTGAAAACAAACTGGGGGAAGAAGGGCTACTAACAAAGGTAAATCATGGCTGTGTAAATACAAAGAGAGGTATGGCTGTTCACAGATGGGAAGGATAGTTACCAAACACGTGGCTATTATAATTCAGTGTTTGACATATTTGAGCATCACAGAAAAAAGAGTACAAAAAGCACAAGACTAACAGAACAAGCAGAGATATAGGATGATAAGGTGAACGAGATCAACAGAATTTTCTTCCTACCCAAAGAGAGTCCACCACTTTTTCTGATTGACACTAAATATTAATTTAACCACCTATCTGAAAAAGATATTCTCTGTCTTCGAAGCCTAAAAAATGTGAGGGGTTTTCCTCTGGCATAATATTATCACAGTAAAAGCAATTGTTTCCAGTCATTCCAATAGACCTGTGCAGGCCTGAAGGCAGTCTGAGGCTGGGGCCAAATCTTCCAGTGTTGCGATCAGGCGGTTTTTGGTTATCCATCCCTTTTTGTAATAAATCACTGGCATATGAGTTTGTTAATATTTACCATTCACCTACTGTCCAGTCCTCTTCTAAAAACCACTTATTATGCCAACAACATCTACATTTGTGCTTCTGCAAGAAGGAACGATCCATTTAGATATACTAAAAGAAAAAGTCCTTGCTCTTTAATTCTACTAAACCTCTGCAAGAAGGAAAACACACACTCAAAGCCTTTTCCAGCTCTAAAGCATTTCTGAATTTACAGAGAAAAAGAAAAAAATCCATTAGCTTCTTTTCTCATTATTTATGTACATAAGCTTCTAACACTTTAAGACTTTGGCTGGCATTACAAACAGAACAGAGAAAATACAACAAGGAAACCTATTTCTTGGGTATTTCCAGCCCAGTTAGTGTGAGGAATTAGAAGAAATTAATGTAAAAAAAAAAAGTCATGTGCAAGGTTTTCATCAATGTTTTTCAGACCAAAGGGGTTCTGATGAATTTCAGAGATGCATCCAAACTTCTAAGCAAGTTTCCAAACCAAACAAGACTGCAAACTCTGACATTCATCAGTGACTTGTTTGCCAACCTTCCTATCATACAGCAAAAAGGGCCATTTAAAATCATCTCAGAATAATCTGCTTTCACGGTCATGGTCATTTTACTAGCCTCCGTCTGTGTGAGACTTTTAAGTCGCAAGAACACAAACATTCATATAGCAAATGGCTAAAGCCTTGGTCTAAATTCAGAAATAACATAGACATATACCAGGATTAAATAATAAACCTTGTTTTTCTGACTTCATTACTCTGAGAAAATCTTGTTATCTGGATAATAATAATTAAAATGTCTATTTCTTAATATTATAACTTCTTTTCTTGGACTTAAGTAACTTTAAAAAGCAAAATTCATCATACGGCTGTGTGAATAGCAATCTGGGCACAAAGAAGTGAAGTGCTTTGCCTAAAGTCATCCCAGCTTCAGGATGAGGATGGGTTTTTGCTGGATGCCACTACTGGAGACATCAGCCATCTACCAGTATAGCAATGCCTTGGAAAAAAATGAGCATGATCTTAAAGCCTAACATTTCCGTACACCAGGGTTGCCCAGCTTTTACCAAGGGTGGTACAGAGAAATTGAGGTTTGCTTAGCAGGAGATACGATGCTGTGTGCAGTAAGCCTATCAAAGCAAAGAACAAATAAGCATATGGTGAACATCAGAACTGGAATGGAAGATGGGATACCATTCAAATTAGAAGTTTTTATTGGCAAAAGGACCAGCAAATATAAACTGCCAGGAATAAATTTACATTGGAACTTAGAAGACATGTTCTAGTCATCAGAAGACAAAAAGCCTGAAAGAAATTATCTTACTTAAGGGGGGGCACAACCTACTTACGAAAGATTGTAAATCCTTACTGCATGTGATTGTAGGAAATTGGACAAAATAACCCAACACGATTGCTCCAGACCTCTGTTCCTCACAGGAATTAAGGTGAAAAAGAAACAACCACCCATATTAAGCATATGAGCTAACAGAAAAGGAATTATGTCAGAGTAATGACCATTATATAACTCGAGACAGACTGAAGTAGAGCTGAGCGTCTCAGAAGATTGACAGTGTTTTTCTTAGTGCATAGATTTACACGGCAACCTGGGCCTCATCGTATCTGAACTCTTTCCCCAAGTTTTTCAGGATTCACCTTTTTTAGGATTCCCGTAACAAAGAAAATTATTAATCTCCATTTCAAGGCAGTGGTAGCTGAGTAAGAGACTGCTTGAATTTGCCAATATAACTCAGCAGGTAGCCCCAAGCTGTTTCTGGGCATAAGTGCAGAAAGAAAAAAGTTAACCAGATATTAAGGGTAGTGAATGAACAATGAAAGTCAATCCTTTTCTGGTTTTATATATAAATATACGCAATTGCAGGGGGAAATATGAAAAATGAAAATTCCTCTTGATTGATTTTTACATTTAGTTCTTAAGGAAACAAGAATGATACCACTTCAGCACTACCATAAAAACTACCTTGATGCAATAGCATTTTTGTAAACTTTCAGAGTTTCCACCAGACTGCATATGAGGAAGAACTAGTCTTCCCCGGGGTGACGCAAGCTTAAGACTGAAATTCCAGTAGAAATTAAGAGAAACAATTCCTTTAGGACTTGTGATTTATTCTTCTGGAACAGAAGGAATTATTGCACCAACCAGGGTCTAAAATGTTCTGACAGCAGATATGCATAACTATCTCTACAGTAATTATTAATGATCTGGAAGAATGCTCAGTGGCAAGCTAAATTCACTTTTCTCTGAGGCTAGCATTCCAACAAACCCCAGAAATAATCAGCTAACTCACAAAGATTAGGAGATAGGATGCCTCGATATGACAGAAGATTTCTTAATTTTGGTTACTTACAGGACACATTAAGCCTAAATAGAAGCATAAGGAAAACTTACTCTGAAGTTTATAAACTAGTTTATAATCAATTACACCACAGCTTTCTATACTTCTTTTCTATACCTCTGTATTATATTTTAAAATAAGGAGAAAAAAAAAGGGGGGGGGGGAATCAGTCACTTGGGTAGCCAAGTAAAGATTTAAGCACTTAATTTAGGATTCTCTACTTCTAATACTACTACCTTTTTTTTTTTTTTAATGTGCAATTTTATTGTTTTGTGTGCATTAACAGCTGGTCAAATAGCACATGTAGGACTGTAAATTTCAAAGAAAAGTCAGCAGACTTCAAATCCCTACAGCTGCCCAACTGGACAGAAACTGTCCCCAAAAAACCCCTCTGCAGTATTAAGAGAGAGAGAACATTTGTCCTTCTCGGCTCAGGAATTTAATCAGGGGACCTTCAAAACTTAACATCAAGCTAAAGCTGGAAATTCAGTGAAAATTACTCAAACCATAACTGAAGATGGAAGTATATCGTTCACCTTTCACGCATTTTTTTTTCATTATCTTATCTTTAGTGTTATGTGTCTGTCAGAAAGAAGCTACTGCCAATACAATAAAGGTAAAAGCAAAGGCAACAAGGGAGAGGCTTATAAACTGCAGAGCTTTGCTAACAGCCAAAAGGACAGCGTGCGGGGCTGCGAAGCTTTGCGAGCGATGGCGTGCCCCTTGTCTGCGTGCGAGCAAAGCCCCGTGGGACTCGGCGAGGTTCTAGAGGACCCGCGCGGTTGGTTATCACCGGCTGCAAGCTGCTCAGCCGCTGCGCAGGGTCTCCCATCAGATGTGCTCCTTTCTTACTGGTTACGAATTCTGTAACGAGCTGCCAAGTTTAGAAACTGCTGATCAGCTAGTGGGGAGAAGAAAAATAAAATATGTATCTGACTTCCAGGCTGCAATCAAATCAGTAACTCATAGCTCGTCTTGAACAACTTTGAGGTAATTACCAATAGCAGTAGGTTTTTTTCAGATGTTGTACCTCTCCTCACTATAACTCTGAGAAATACCCCCCCACACGAAAGAATAGTCAGATCTGCCAATTTGAGCAGGACCACCGCCGTAGGTCCCTTGAATCTTACACTGAACCTGCTGAACATGAGATCCGAAGTCGATCCATGCAAGCAGAGGCTACGTCCCGTTTTCCTGGATGCTGAGCAATCCAGGCTGTCAGCTGTGGCTCACAGCCCAGGGCAGAACAGATTACTACCCCAGCAAGCATGGACTAACACCGCCTGAATTGGTAGGTCTGAAAATGAATGATGCCAGCGTAGAATTTTGGACATGTTGTAATTTCCTCGACTGCTGCTTCATCTCCTCCTTGGGAAGGACACAATCTGCCCTGCGAGCTCTTTTGTCTCTGATCTAGCATGCAAGGGATTTTGAACTTGGCAAGTCCCCATCAGTTTAAATACTACATAAATGCTCACCACTATTGTAGATATAAATTAAAGCTAAGACTAGAATTGATTGTACATTTCCCAACCCAAAACGACTTTGTTGAAAAGTTACAATTTGATTGAATCAAAGTATTCACAAAAATTAACATTTATCAGAAGTTAAAGGAAATGATCGGAAAGGATAACTCAATTAGGTTTAAGTGAAGTATTTTTGGCCCAACTCAAAATGAAATAAAGTTTTGAAAACTCATGATGTTGTTAAAAGAAACATCCATATTGAGTAAAAAAAAAAAAAAGTGAGGACAATCATTAAGATGTGGAGCCAAAATTTTCTCATTACCCTCAAATAAGTCTGGTTTTATATTGCAGCTTTTAGCATACAGCACTCATACAACTACTGTACCTACTACAGAGAGCAAAGGGAATGAACTTAATTTGCTTACAAAGTGCTGCTGTTGCATGCTGAAATTTCCACGGGTAAAGATAGAAGGATACTACTGAACATCACTGAACAGTTGACTTCTAGCAGTTATTTGTCTCCCAAAACTGCCCTATGAAAAATAAATTTGGGCTTTTTTGCAGAACACATATTTTATAATCTCATAAAAACCTCATCTAATCTAAAACCCCATCTAACTGGCATCATCAAAATATACTGCATTCCTGGAACGTGCGTGGGACAACGGTCATATCTTTACTGCTTTGTAAACACTTTATATATTTCTAGAGCAAAATATGGGGGGGGGGACAAAAGCATATTTTGGTTTTGCTATGATATATATATTTAATTATAGGTCACTGGCATTCAGTTACCTGTTTTTTGGCTTTTCTTTTTAAAGCAGCACCATTGGTGCTAGGAGCCAACTTCAAGTCACTCTCCCTACTATTCACACACACACACACCCCCTTTTCTTTCCTCCCCAGTAACTGTCCAGGTTTTTCTTTTTAGCTAGCGAGCTCTAATAGGCCTCCTACCTGATATATATTCTCTTTAATAGCTGCACAATGTGATTAACCGAATACTGCACACACCTCAAGATCACAGATTACATTAAAAGAACCATCTGGCTTCTATAATGTATGTAACATACACAATAAATCCCGATTCCAAATTTCACTCTGGAACAGAAACCTGTCCTACTCAGTGCAATCTATTCTTACAACACTGATGTATATTCCCAGTACTGTGTAAATAAACTGGTGGCAACACACACACACGCGCGCGCGCGCTTGCAGCTCCCTCCTTCGCTGCAGTATCAGTTACAGTCTTCTCGCGCTCCCAGTCCATCCCACGTGTGGTTGTGAAT
Organism: Haliaeetus leucocephalus; assembly: GCF_000737465.1. Lineage (NCBI taxonomy): Eukaryota > Metazoa > Chordata > Aves > Accipitriformes > Accipitridae > Haliaeetus > Haliaeetus leucocephalus. The sequence continues at coordinate 179,552 of NW_010972666.1, forward strand.
CCAGACCTAATTCCAGGAATACCTCCTGGCACGCTCGCCCTCCGCGTCCGAGGAGGAATTGCAGAGCGGACCGAGGTGGGGGTTACCTTCGAAGTTAACATACAGTTTTGAAATCCCAGAGGCTATCATTCTAAAATTTGTGATGTTTTGTCTACTCTGGTGATTTAAGGTTTGTCAGAAAATGTCAGAAAGGCCACGAGGCCAAGGGCTTCCTGATGACTGAGGATTTTCTTTCACATGACCTTCCTGAAGTTGATTTTGGGCTCCAGACAGTGCTGCCTTCAGCTCTGACAGGGGCCGGCTGGCAGCAGATTCATGGGGATCTCTGGGGCATTCTGGCATTTTTAAACTGAGTAGAGGCTGTAATACGTCCTAATCATCCAGAATATTATTTCACTAGTAATCGTCTTACAGGCGGTACGTAAACGCCAGCCTTTTGGTTTGCAGTTCATTTCGTTAGCAGAAAAAAGAGCATGTGCTCAAAAGTATGCAAACAATTTAAAACATATCTTGATTCAAATGAATAAACAACTATGTAGAGTATTTTTAATTTCACATACGATACTACATGTGTTTTCTCAACAAGGAATCACTGAAATTAATTATACGTACACTGAGAGACAAGCAGGATTGTGAGAAAAGTGTTAAAACTGCTAATGTGCTTGTGATCGTTTTCACCAACGCAAAGTAAAGAGAGCTCACTCACTAGGACATGTGGGTTTCACGCCATTTAGGAAGCTCTTAGCTATAAAAATGTTTATAAATCTTAAATTTGCATACATCTTTAGCATAACTGATTAGTCAGCCAGAATGTCTTAACAAGTCCCCTTTCTTCGCATTGTTCCGCAGAAGTGCCTCATCTTGCCAGCCAAGCAGACAGCATCGGAAAATGCAGTTCTCCAGGTGAGTTAGCGAACCGCACAGCACGACCGAGAAAGGTAAATAATGTGAGGCTGAAAGATAGTTGACCACGCTATTCTATGAATACTCATCAACAGAACGTAAGATATTTTAAACCACCTACAAAAAAAGCAATAGAATGAATTATTTGACCAGCTAGCTAATGGATTGCCATTTCTGCCCTAATGAGATGAGGTTGCACTGATGCTGAAATATGACTCTGACACTTACTATGAATTACTAGTGGAGTGGTTTTGGCTTTTTTCCCCCTCAAGCAGACCATTAGTCGGGCAGAGGGGTTTAACAAGACAGCAGTTTGGACTTGACTCTACTACTCATGCTCCCTGTTCAGAGATGCAGCAGATCACCGATTCAAACCCACGCGAGTGCGTTGGTTTGTTTTGTCAAGGGAACAGCCTCCTGCCTTCTCACTTCCAAAAGAGCGTAGCTGGTTTTGTTAATAACTTGAGGCCCCCATAAAACCTGTGTGTTTATGTTCGAGATGCATTATACGAAGACAAGGTGACCTCTCATAACTGTCTATGCCTGAAGTTAAACGGGCACTTTTATCTTAAGAGATACTGTTCGACAGAGATGCATGTCATTTGGAACAATGTGTATAAATAGCTCGGCGATACATTTCAGACACTTCCTTCTCAGCTACAGCAATTCGCTTACTCAAGAAAATAAGGCAGCAGGTTATAAATTAGCGCTAGAAGAACAAATCAACGTCACTGCGCTTTGGTTTACACCGGTGGCTGTAGTGATTTAAGTATGAACTCGCCTAGAGCGGAAGGGAGGAAAAGAACCAACTTGATTTACAAAAAGGTCTTATTTAAAATGGTATGAGGCGTTCACACTGTATCCATGCTTTGCATTAACTTGCCAACAGAGAACGCGGTAAATTGTCGTTAACCACCCTAATCACCTGTACTACTGAAACTACTGGAAACGGAGACCTGTGCTGAGGCACGCTGTCTACATCTTGTTGCGATGCATGTGGCTCTAGTTGACTCGAATCTACTGGAGATATGGAGAGAGCAAACTTAACCACGGCTAGTCTTCTTAACTTGGCCTGATTTATGGGTTCAAAACCCCTAGAGACCTCTTTATGGAACCATTTGTCATACACGCACACACTCTATACAATCAAGCCTAAACATCTGTATCACAGAAATTAAACGTACAATGTTATGCCTGCAAAATAATTTAACCATCACTTTCTTTGCCGACTTTTCTGTGCCAGCCTTACACCTTTTTTTACTTTACATGCTTCATTTCAGCAAAATCAAGGATGCAAACTTCTTAGAAGTACTTAGTTTCCATGGAAACCTAAGCTGACCGCAACATTATTGTTCTCAAGAGGGAACTGACTTTACTATATGTTCATTCACTGAATTAATGGACTCCTGGTTCTTTTATTAGCAGCTCTCTAACAATGGAAAGAGAGAAATGTTATAAAAAAGACTCTCAGACAACTGTCCACTCTTTTGTCCAGGGCTTATTGGAATGACGCAAGTCTATTCAAGAAAAGATTATAAAAATCAACTCAAAGCTGCCTCTGTTTGTGGCAGCTAAACATACCTTTATTTCATAAAGATACAACCTATAAAACAAGCAAATTAAAGCTTTCTGAAATAGTAACTGTAAGGCAGTGATCACGCTGAAACTGGACTTTGACTATGATAACTGGGTATTGTTACACAATCTCATAGGGTTTTGTGAAGCATCATTAACCCCAGTTTTGGTCACTGTGCAGCGCTGTCTTCCAGCTCTCAATAGTCTGGTACATTTTATAAGAACATGCTCTCCTTTTTTAAGCTAAATTTAAGCACACAAAAGCAGGTGATATTTTAAAAATAATTCAGTCTGGTTGATAGCGTAAATTCTCAGTAAGTATGAAGACTGTTTTAAAACCACCAAAACTGGGGTTTGATTCTTCAATATATGGAACCGAAAGATGAAGAAGTATCACTGAAATTCAGATTTTTAAATCTTTACTAACAGTTTTATAACACCTTTTGTTAGCTAAAGATAACAAATATATACACAACACAAATATTAAATGCAGAAATGCAAATATATGTTGTGCGAAGTGCTGCAAATCCAGGAACCGTAAACAGCTCAAGTTAAAATCTCTAAGTCAATCTCTCTCTGCATGTATAATATTATGACAGACTGTGCTTCGGCCTGAGGGTGTATGGCTCAGCTAGTAATTGCTCCACAAAAGACAGTTAACAGTTCCCTTGCTCTTCTCTAACTACCTTCCTGACTGCTTATTGAAGTCTGATTTCTTACTCCTCTGGGTCATCATTCATCAGTCCTACAGATCCCACTGGGAGAGACCGACCAGACCTTTCCATATCCCTTGTTGCCAGAGGCCATTTCTGACGGCCCATGATATAGAAAATGTCTTCACAGCAATCCAGTGGGACAAACTATGGTTATAATACCCAAATAATCATTTTGCAAATTATCATAATTATCAATCAATCATCTTGTGTGAACAATGTGTTTCTGAAGTATCAGATGGTTCCTGTGACCTGTAGCATTTTGTATATAATAATAAACCTAGAGAGATTTATGGCCCTATCCCGCTTTGCATCTGCAGTAACAAAACATCAGTTGGTTTTTACTTTTGGGTTAGGAACAAAAGCTTTCCATCTACCTGGGTTTCTTGTTTACTACTTGATGCTTCCTAAGAGGTCAAGATTTCTAATCTCACCCAGTTTTCTAACAGTAACTTTATTTTTTAAAAAAATCTATGCAATTTGGGAGCAGAGAATAAATTACTGTGCTGCATAAATTACTTTTAGTTTATAGTGTCCTCAGCATCCTATTACCAGCTTCTACTGTTTTGCAATGTAGGTATGAAGTCAGCCAAAGTAGGGGAAAAAACTGGTTTTGTCTTCAGTTTTTTCTTGTTGTGTTTTGTGCAATACCAGATTGAATCCAACTCTTTTGAAGCTGATAGCATCTCCCGCTCCCTGTGTAGTATGTTCTTGTTAATGGATAAATTCAAGCTCTCGAGAAAGTCAAAGAATAAATTTAAAGCCTTTTGCCAAATGCCTATCCTATTGGATTTTGATAAGACAGCTATTGAGCTTTAATAATGTCTTCTATCCTTTTTCAGCTGGCCCTTAACATGTCTCTTTATTTGTCCCTAAAGCCTCTTCAGCGATGCCTTTTTATTACAAGTCTCTCAGCTTGCTCTCAAGGGAGACAGGGTCGACAAGAGTGATAGATAGATAACTCTATAGATTATCTCCCACAGATGTTTTCTCTCCAGTAGCCCCTCAGGCTATTCCCTCTAAGTAAACAGAAACTAAATAGAGAGTCTACTGAAGAGAGAAGTCCCTGAGGTCTCTTGTCACCACAGTCAGAAAAACAGCCCATCCAGAGGAGGCTGGCTCGGAGCTCTGTACAGAGCCTCCTTCAATATGATTCTCAAACCATCATCCAAAGTGACTTTTAGAGGCGAGATAAATACACCTAGCATTGCTCCTTGGAAAAAAAGGTGTCTTGTAATGGACACTGGCCTCGTTTCCTGCCGGAGGAAGTCTAAATCTTTCATCTCCCTTTCAAAGTTAAATCAAAATGACAATGAAGATAATGATAACAAGCCATTTTTTCAATGTATTAAATGCAGGAGAGAGCTTAGAAAATTCAGAGCAAGAGAACATGTGAGCTGCTCTCTAAGCAAAATAAACAGACTGCAGGAAGATGGCTTGGAAAAAAAGACATTTGGGAATACGGGACAATATACCCGCAGGTATAACTTACATATTTGTGCATATCTCTGAATGTATGCATTCAGTTCACTAAAAAAAATAAGTGCATCTCCTATTTTAGCATTACTTTCAGAACCGATTATTTAAAATTAAACAAACAGGATGAGGAGCTGATGTATATTTGTGCAAATTGAACTAAGTATCAGGAAGCAAAGCAGATAAAAGGAAAACTTGTTAGGAATACACCACATTTTAGTCTATGGCACAGCACATTTCCAGATACGGAAAAATGATCCTGGACACAGGTCCTTTAATAACATTGCTAGAAATCTTAATTCTTGTGAGACGACCACTAACAAACAAATTAGCTTTCTGGTGTTAGTGGTCCCAGCAGAAATAACAGTAATACGAACTGAAAAACACTGGATATAGTGGGAAAACACTTCTTATTTTGCTCCAAGCGAGAAAAGGGCCTGCTTTATTACACAATATCATTGTGTCTGCTATGCTACATCTTCAGACTTTCCACTGCCTTTCAGTTTATGAGAAGTTACCTAAGAGAGCATTTTTTTCCTGGCAGCTTAACAGCAGAAATAATACTGGGGTCAATTTTTAAGCAGAGATTCCTTCCTGTGCATCTTCCTATACCTCTCACTGCTACCACACTTCCCTTCCCTGCTCTGTTTTTTTACTGTTTTTACAGATTTTCTCCGCATTCTAGTGATTTTTTTTCTCTTTCTAGTCCTTGTTACTACCCAATTCTGAACCTCTGATACAGCAGTCAGCCCAATGAGCCACCGAAAATTATGGTCCCTCTGTTTGGCTCTGACTTGCTTTTCTCCCAGTTTAAATCAGCCCACCCACTACAGTTACATTTGTCTTCAGTCACCTTCTCACCACCAACTTATCTCTGAAGGAACAGGAATAAATTGAAGTCAAATCTCAACTATTGTGTCTTCAGGGATATGACAACTGAATGATTTAGAGAGGTTGGAAAAGGAAATCTTCTCCCAAGAGGGTCTTGTACCACTGGAGCAAAATGCTAGAGTACTACTTACAAACAATTTTAAGATACTACAAAAATTGTACAGAAGGAGTTTTCATTCTTTATTTTTCATTTTCTTCTGACTGAAAAGCTGTCTAGCAGTAGTCTTTTCACAAGCCATAAAGTTTAGACTTGAACTCTTTACCTTACTGCTTTGACCTTTTTTACCCTAGCTGTAAAACCCTACTGCCCATCCTTCAATAAATTTATCACCTCATAAACTCCCACTAGTGCTTCTCTACAATGCATTTAAAAGACAGCAGTGGAAGGCCAGTCCTTCCCCCCTTGTCAAATATCATAATTGTCCAGTTTTATACCTGCTGTACAGGAAAATACTTAAGGACACAGTATTTTTCAAAGACCTGTAGTTTTTGCAACATTCTCCTTTGAAATAAAACTAATGAAGTTTAAATACAAAACCAAGTATTGAACATAAAAAGCCGCCAGTCTAACGTTTCCTTCTACCCTTGTTGCATACAAAGCCTGCTCTCTGTAGGGTAATGCAGATTCTGTGGGGTGTAGAATTTATTTGTGATATTGCAATTAAAGACTGAGAAAGAAATAGCTGAGCAGTCCTGAGCCATGGAGAATTTACTCCATCCTGGTGATAAGTGCGTTGTGGTAATAAGAACCTGCCACCTTGTCACCATGTCTGTTCAGACAAAAGGATCCCACAGAGGCAGAGACAAACACCAAATGAGTTATGGGGATGAACAAGGTAAAAAGTTCAGCAGTATTGCGATAGGTCCTTTGCAAGGTCATTGGATGGTCAAAGGACATTTCATATTGGTAGCCTGGCTTTCTAAAATAAAAGCTTATTTTTCTCGACATGGTAAGAACAGAACGGTCCATACCGGACATGTGTCTAAATATCTTTTCCCAAACTAACTTTGGAGCCTGACAAGTATTATATTTCACTTTGTTTGGCAGAGCGAAACAAGTGTTTCCTTTTAGCTTTCAGAGTTAAGAAACAGTACTGAAGCTGGCCTAAATGGGTGAATAAAAATGGCAGTTGTTGCAAGTTCCAATTTAAAATATTTTCCACTTTCAAAAACTCAGATTTTATGAATAGGACTGTGAATACCCATTATAAGACATCTGCATATGAAAAGAATTACAGCTAGCTCATTATTTCAACAAGGACGCACTACCTTTAGACATCCAGAGAGGCTATAATCAAATATGACTTGTAACACTTTACTTTAGTAAAGCCGTTAACCAAAAGATAGCCATGGAAAGAATGTCATTTTAGTGTTACTGAGTATAAGCCCAACCAAAATAGTAGACTGGCTACTGAAATATGTAGTGTTGAGGCTGCCTTACAGCTACTATGAAGAAATTTATACAGCTGGGCTGTATTTGGAACACATTTTTCTCTGGTCAGTATTATAGTTTAAGCATCACAATGTGATGAAAAGCACCGGTAATACATCATAGGAGTTAAATTTTATCCTTTCATGTATCTATTCCTTTTGCCTTGGACTTCACATAAGCCACATTTACATGGCAAAGTGACCTCTAAAAATTTAGCACTTTTAACAAAGGACCAACATTTTCTTTTACTGGAAAAGAGGTAAATGAGGTTTTTCAATTTGGACTGGTAGCTGTTTATATTGTAGCTGAATCAAGGAACACTTCAAACTATTATTTTCTTTTTCATAAATACTGGAATGAAAAAAAGACAGAAGAATATGCCAGTAGAACCACAATACTTAATCCAAAAAAGCAACAGCAAATATTGGAAAACTTTTACAACACTATTACGATACACACCTTTGTTCAAAAGCAAGAAGAGAAAAAAGTGTCCAGGTGTATTTCAAAGCCAAACAGTAAAACAACTTGCATAAGATTGATCCATATCCTACCTTTTTTATATTGCCCTCTTGGGAGGTCACCTCGGGATCAGTCAGTATTTGCTAAGAAAAAACAAAATAGAAAAAAAAAATTAGGTTGAATTGCAACTAATAAAGTTGTTTTTCTTTAAAGGCCAAAACTCTCAACTGCAACAGAGCGACACAGGCATTTTAGAAGTTAGATGGAAGGCTTATACTAGAACTACTATTATATTCTGCCACACATTTTAAGGTTTTCTGTAGCTTTTATAAATAATTTATTTAGATTTGGCTGACGAGAACATGTGTTTCTTTCCCAAGTGGCAGGGTGATGCAGAATACGGGCACGAAGAGGACGGAGACCCGCGGGCTCTCCAAAAGCGAGTCCCTCCGGAGCGGGCGACCCCAGCCGCAGAGCTGCCGGCGCCACGGCTCGCCTTGCCGGCAGACCGAGCCAGCGGAACGGTGACAGGGCCAGGCCTCCCGGCATCCCCGTGCGAGGCTGGAGGCTTCTTTCGCCTCGCAAACGCGAATTCTCTCCCCTCCTGTAGGCAGGTGCTCAGCCAGGAACTTCGCAGCTGTATCCCAACGGCAGGGACTGACCGCGGGATGCTTTGGTGCCTCAGGGCTTCCAGCGGCTGCGCGGGAAAAAGCTCTTTAATTCCTCCTCCAACCGAGATGTGGTGATACAAGTCATTAAAACGCTGCTGTGTTCTACCTCAGATTAGATCCAGGTCAGCAGGCATTCAGGGAGGTCAAGCACCTAAACTTTCTATCACACCGGATAGCCCCATCAGGATAAACGTACTCTACAAGGACTTGATCAAGCAGCCAGACTCCGAGTATTTAAGTAGTTTCACTGACCTCGGTGGGGATCTCGGATGTCTAAGGTTAAACATATACTCAAGTGCTAGGGTGGGGTCAAGGTACTCAGGACTTCCAGGCCCAGGCAATGTATTTTGGCTACCAAAGAAGAGCAGAAAAAGCTCCAAGGAACAGAGATCGAAATGCCAAGGAAACCCAAGATAAAATGAGAATGGTTGTACATTGCAAAGGAACCTTACTTAAAAAAAAAAAAAAAAAAAAAAAAAAGGCGGCCAGGAAGGAGGCTCTGTTGCGTTTCAGCAGCTGAGGATTTGGCACAAAGTTCTTGGACCACTTTGACCATGCCTAGGTGAGATCGACCAATTTACGAATTTCAAAAATGTTGGCAAATATCTCCAAGCTCAGCTGTAATAACGTGTCATGTTTTAAATAGTAAGCATCCTAAACCATTCTGTATTTTACAACAGCTCTAATAGATACTGAAATTGCGGTTTAGAAAGTAGCTGAAAGCAAATAGGACCGAGAGGTGAATACCAGAGCAATAAAAATCTGTGTGTTCCTGCACTTCTGTGTGCACATACACATGCCGAAGTCTCACCCTGAATTACTGAAAGTTGAATATCTGTCATGCACAGTTAGAAGCACGTGTCACCAAGTTGCTGGGGAACTGCTGACTGTTCTCAAGTGCAGAGCACTCACAGCTCCCGTTACTTTCATTGGGAACTAGCGACCCTCAAAAGCCTTTTGAGAATTAGGCCATGAAACTTTCAGAGCTGCAATATAAATATGCCTATGCTAAATGACTTAAAGGCCTTTGTGGAACGCTGCTGCTTCCAAATGAAGACACTTAACTATAATTATTATATGCAAAAAATCTTTAAATACAATTGGTTAAGTATGTGCATTCAGAGTGCATAATCCACCCGTTCAACATGACCATAAACGTAGAGGGGAAAAAAAAATTAAAATGAAGTGCAAATTGGGCTGTGGTATAGTCCTGTATAAACAGGTTTAAGAGTCGGGAATTCCTGAGTCTGAATCTAAATGCCAACACAAGCTTCCTTTTGTTGGTTTGGATAGATCTGCGCTCAAGGGGCAAGTTCTGTTTCTCAAACTGTATTTATTTTTTTTTCCCTTCAATTCATAGCAGATCCCGAATTTCAAAATTCTTAGAGAACACAATTTCTGTAAAAAGTATTTCATATGTATTCAAAAATGGCACTTCTACAGAAAAGCATCAGTGGCTGTTTATCTAACTGTTCATTCAAAATATTGAATGATTAATAAAAGGGCTGATTTTTGACAAGATGAAATATTCTTTCAGTTTCCTTCTACTGCAGAACTTCTGGGGAAACGAACCCCCATTTTATGAAGAATTTTAATTTCGATGGAACCATCTCCACACTCAAACTATCAGAATATTTACGTGTGAGAAAAGGTATTTTAGCAGTAGTGGGAGGTTAGGAACTCTTTTTAGATGTTATTTTTCATCCTTCCTTTACACCGGACTTCAAAAAAGAAAGATGATTATGTCCAAAATGCATGGGACTTAGTATGGGACTAAGTTCTGCCACAGACTTTCTGCGTTAGCTTGGACATGGCCCATAACCCGAATGTGCCTAAATTTCCTATTTGCCCATGTCAGTAGAACAGGCTGACAGTTTGACGCTGAAATAGTTTTGGTATTCGGCGGGACGTGCTGTGTATCGCGTGCATGTAGGGGCAGAGGACACAACCCAAAACCTCCCGCTGCCAAACCATTGCCAGGGCTCTGACAGACCCTTCAGAAACCTTCCCGGGCTGGGGAGGAAATTTCAGAATTCTTCCTCTGCATTCCCAGTTTGGAATGAAAACTGCCTGACACCCCCTTTCTAGAACTTTAACAGTCAGATCAGGTACGTCGGCGTACTGTAAGCTCTGCGGGGCAAAGACTGTCGTCTGAGATCCCTCTCAGCAGCAAAAGAAGAACTAGATGACTGCAATACGGTGATGTAAATAGTACCTTTTAATTAAATGCGAAAGGGAGAAAGAGGGAAAGTAAGTACCAGATGCGATGTTTATTAATAAGAATAACAAAAGATGCTTTGAAAATCTACTCATTGGGTAATTTTAGCTCAGGCTGGGCTTCATCTTATGCGAATGCCATAAGACTAAATATAGTGCTTGACGTGTACAGTGGGCTGCACTTTTGCAGTTAACACAGATGTTCTTAAATGTACCCAAAATGTACACCATATGCTTTTTCTATCAACTGATATGTTGATTTTAGCCAAAAGAAAGACAACATGTCAGCAGCAGCCACGTCAGAAAAACTTGTGTTTTAGGAATCTGCTTGGAGGTGTATCTCCTCCGACTGTTGATGAATTTCACTGCGTTTCATTTCCTGGATTCAGCGAACTGGTGGCAACAGAATCCTGACTTAGTTACATTAGTTAGGGATGTGCTATAATTTTTGCAAAGCCTCCTGAATGTATACTAAACATGTCAAGTAACACCATGTGATTCTTTTTGAAAAACAGTTTACAAGCTGGCATTCTCCAGCTGCAGTTAACCCTAATTTGATTACATTACCAAGACAGATCACAATGAGCTTATGTAAATAGTAACGTTATCCATTCATTCCGTGAGCTCAGATAAACTGTCATTTAAAAAAAAAGAAAAAACCAAACCAAAATTTTAAGTAGGCATGGCTTGATGCATTCAGCAAACTCTTAACGGCAAAGAAGATGACAGACTAGAACCTGCCCCTGCTATATCACTGTGAATCTTGATTTTTAAGAAGTATTTCCACCATCTGCTCCAAGTTGGAAACAGAAGAGAATGCCCAATAATTCCAGAGAAGTCGGTATGCAGATAACAGCACTTTTTTCAATAACTTGTTCTTCATTATCATCTGATTCTTTGGTAAGACCTCAATACGTCACCACTGAAGTCAGTAAGACTTAAAGCTAAGCAAGCACTTCCATGTTTAAATCAGCGCCCAGGTCTCTGCTCTTGAAGCCCGCACTTCCCAAGCTATTCCTGCTCTGTGCAGACTCTGTAGAGCCCCTTCCACGGCCCACCCCTGGCCAGCCCAGGTCAGCATTACGGGGACATCACTTCCAACTCGGGAACCCAGGTTGTGCCACCTGCACTGTCTTAAACCTGCCTCTTCTTCAGGGAACGCCATGCAGCCCGATCATGAAAAAAACTATCCTGAAAACATTTATTTTGCCTCAGATTAGCTGAGGGACTCTGATTCTTACTTGCGCGCAAGATCACATTAATACTTAGATGAAATCACAGGCTATGTCCCTACTGTGCCTAATTTGCTGTTGTTAATAGGTAAGTTACCCTGCTTGACTGAGATGCGATGACTACACTGTCTGCATGATCACCCGGTGCACATGTGAACAATATGACATGCAGAGCAAACATTTTCCTCCTGCCAGCTCATTATGGCCTTTAAAAAATGTCTCAGCTGGGCTACTGAAGAAACATTCATACCAGCAGCACAGCCATCATACCAACCTGATACTGTGCATCCTAATCCTGATCGGTATCTGCCACCTCCAGGACATGGTCTCTAAGGAGGTAAAGCCATTTGACCAGCTGCGATACACACCAGGTAAAACACAACTTCGTATATTCACATGCTTCACCTGCTTCCTGCACCTCTATTCCAATTCGGCTCAGAAGACAACACTGTTATAAAGCTAGAAATGTTGTTCTTTGTAATTTCCATTAATTATTCCTTTAAAAATTTTATCCTGCAAAGTCCTGAGAGCGCTGGCCCTGACCCAGCCAGGTATTTAAGCGAGTAGTATCAGTGAAATTAGCAGAAACAGAAATGTTCGCATACATAAGTGCTTTTCTGGACGGAGGCCAGGAGCACAAAGCACCTTGCGGGACACAGCCCTCCAGCACAGAGTATCCAAACTCCTCTCAGGTATTCGGGAGACATTCCCACCTCCAGATGCCTTGCGCTGCGCTGCAGCACCTCGGTCTCCACAGGCGAACTGGCAGTGTTCAGGACGTTCCCCTTGCACCAGTTCCAGCAGACGTTAGCGTTGGGATATGGGGGTTTTGCTATGAAAAAAGGAATCATCTTTTCAACTGCCTGCCAGTATGTGTTGGCTCACTTGGCTCTAACACGTATACAGATTCTTTACAACTTTATGACTGTCTCCACCTGGCTTTAGCAAGTATCTCAATAACATTCTTACTCCCTGGTGCCCAAGGACAATTTTACAAAAAAAAAAAAAAAAGCATGTGAACTATTTTTAATTGTTGTTATTTGCCTGAGACATGAAAAGCCATCACTCATTATATTGACAAATGCTGTTGCTGCAGCAGTAAAGAGCTAATCAACTCTGCCATTAACAGCTCTGTAGACTGCAAATAGCAAATGCACAAGCAGGAAAGGGTTTGTTTATTTATTAACAACTTGCCAATTTTGAAGCGAAACCAAAAAGCTGATTTGTGCAAAATGTAACACTGTCACAACAGCTGTTGCTTTTCTAGTTCTTCCATGAAGTTTGGCACTATATATAAAGGTCTTCTATAGTATATAGCCAGGTTATCAAAAACTCTGCTACTTTGCAGCAACTCCTTCCATCACATAGTCTAGATACATCAGTAACCAAATACGAACATTATCCTGGATATCACAGAACTTCAAAGCAGCACACAGAACCAATACAAAATCTGTTGAACTAATTTGCAAACAATCATTACATAAATATAAAAAATTAAACAGTAAATTTTGTAAGCTCTGAACTCTCCATGGAAGAAAAATATCTTCTTGAAAAGCCTATAAATTGAGGTCCAATTGAGTTGCCTGAAGTTATATAGTAAATCAGCAGCAAAATTCTCAACCTTTTGCCCTCGCTAACAGGCTATGGAGCCTCCCAGTTGAATAAACTGGAATAATTAATAATCTGATCCATTGTCACCAAAGCTATCAAGTCCTGAAATACAAATGGAACTATCAGTGCTCTACTCTGCATGAATGTTATGTGGATGGCCAAACAGTGCTTCATGAGCTACAATAGCTTGTGCAAAAAACCTGAAGTGTTTTAATCCAGTTTGTGATGTTGTTCGAGTATTGGCAGGGAATGAGCTGGCTTATATTAATTTTAATCCAGATGTCTTCTGTGTAAACATCTTCACCTGTAGTTTGCATATCTGTTTTCACCTTCTAGCACAAAGAGACGGCTCTTCATCTGAGCTTCCTGAAGTTCATTAAACACTATAATGATTAATGCCCATTTTTGATACTTGATGCTTTTCTCTTTATAAGTACAACATCACTTAGCTAGGAAAGCCTGGCGCAGGAATGCCTTTAAAACACAGTCATCCCGAGACCCCTCAAGGTGGAGCTATGGAAAAGGTCAGAAATTATATATGCTGACACAGGCCAAATGAGTTGATTAAAAAACGCTATAATACTGTTTGTGCATACAAGATTAACTCTGTTCGTAACAGACCTTGAAGGAATGTGGGTTCATGAGGACAGAAGAACCATATGAGCACAGTATTGAAGAAAATACATATAAAATACAGGTGAACCTAATCTGGGATTGCCAGGTTTACATTGTGTTCCTTTACTGTCAGTGGCCTTTCCACCGGGAAGCTGTCCCATCACTGCACAAACTGCTAAAGAATAAGCCTATTCAACTCCCTCAACCTCCTTTGCAGTTCGGAGCAAGGAGGATGAGCAAGACAAGCGTTTGAAAACTGCAAATAGCATGACATGGGCTCACCCTGGTGATGACTGTAAGCATGTTGTTAAACTTCGCATTCAGGAGCTGGAGCGGTCCTTTCAAACACATCAGCTAACAACCCTACAACAGCGAAGTCACAGAGATGATGTTCTTTCACAGTAAAGCCAGAGGGAGAAGGAACCCACAGAAAGCCATTTCAGCACTGAAGAATTTTTTCTATTAGCCGTATTTTTAAAATGCGGGCATTTTATAGCACTTTCTGGCCAACAATTTACCAAAAATTTTACATTTTCTAAGGTAAGTAAATTTGTGAAGCCCTATTAACTTGAGGAAATTTTCAATATCCTGCCTTGGGAATTTGAAACAAATGTGCCCGGAATTAAGAGGGAAGGGAGGAAAGCTCTTGTCTGAGAGGAAGAATTTCCTTTCCTGGCTGGTGAGTGAAGGAGGATGAACAGCACTACTCTGACTGGCAAGAAACAAGCCAAGGGCTGAAAAGAGTATAAAGAATAAACCAACCATTCACTGCTAAGGGCAACCCCAGCACAATTGGGAACACTGTAGAGCAGCCAAACTGCGGTTTGTGGACCAGTAACAGTCTGCAAAGCCGTGGTATGCACTCCACAGACCATTTTATAACCATTTATTTTTCAGTCGAAAGTCTGAACAAAAAGGTGGTACAGTGCTGCCTGAAAAATGTTCAAAATTAGGAGGGATCCATGGCCCAAAATTTCTGGTCATCTGCCACAGGGAACACCTCTGCACTTGCTCATGCCTTATGTCCTGTTTGGCTGTACGGAGGAATTGTTCCCGTTTGCCAGCTTTCGGGAGAACAAAATGCAGTTTACAGAGGTGAATCGTTACAGGTTATTCCAAAGGGTGTTCAAAAGAAAGGCACATCCTAAGTCATCTTTTAGCAAGAAACAGCACCTTCTTATCACACGGAACAAACTTCTATGCATCCAGAAAGGTGCAGGAAAATGTCAGGGGTAGTTCATGTTAAGAATGAATGTCAAACGTTAAGAATATGTTTAAGAGCAAAGACTGCAAGAAAGAAAATAAACATGTAACTTACATACATGGTATCGCAACTTCTGTATCACTTTTTAAAGACATAACTCCTCCATGACATTGTGATCAAGTTCAACTGCAAATACCAGGAAGTTAAACAGAATCTAATGGAGAGCATTTGTAATAACTTCAATAAGCTGAGGACTTGAGACTTTCAGCCAAGACAAATAAGAGAGGGTACTGATTAGCAAATGTCACCGTTTCCTCTTGCCAAGCACTCAGGGACTGGTGATAGGAGAGTATTAAATATAATCTCACAGTCTTTAGGGGCTCTTTGATTTTATATTGCATTCTTATCGGGTTCTTAAAGTCCAGTGTTAATGAGCATGAGAAATGCACTTGATAGTTTGGCAGTTTTGCTAAAAGAAAACGTATTTCATTCATTACATGTGTTCCTTGGATCCAAGTTAGAGATGCATTTCCCTTTCATATGGCACCATATCTAACCTCCCTCTATTCTTTTCCTCCATTTCAGCAATCCAACATCACCTTTAGCAACCATCTATTTACTATTACTATTTGAAGAAAATAGGTTTTATCAACTACAGAGAATGAGATCTTTAAGGACCTTGGAGCAGAGACGAAACAGTAAGCGCACACCCACTGCATCCCCCTTCTGCAACATACAGTGATTCCGGAAAGACAAGTAAGTGCCAATTAATAATGTAAGCCTGTAAGTCTTCTGTCTAGTATTCTGCTCACTTCTTGAAACACCTCCCAGAAAACAAATATGTAACAGTACACAAGAAAAAAAAGTTTAAATTCATTATGATTTTCTTTTTAAAATACCCTTACAAATATTATCTTGAACTCGCTTTTTCCTGAAGGGAAATTCCATTATAGAAACTGAATTATGAAAAGATGAAAGGGACACGTCTCTCTGTGTCTAGCGCTGAGAAGTGTGTACAGTCTAAGGATTAAAACAGAAGTTGTAAGTATTGAATTGTATCTCTATTTACTTAGTTTGTTCATCTTCAAACCTGGGAACGTGCCTACCAGACTTTTATGCTAAATAAAATATGAAATCCTCTGACACAATGTGCTTTGGAATCGCAAACCAGTTACATCTTCACTCTAACCACAGAGAAAATAGTCGTAAAATGGAAGCTTAGGGTCATCAACTCTAAATTCTGTCCGCCACAGAACTACACAACACAATCACTTAATGTATCTAGAGCTATTTATTATCTGAGAAAAAAATCATCTTGAGGAGTGAAGTGTAATGTTTTGGTTAACAGGTAAAGCTCTGCTGTTTGCAGCAATGTAAATGGATTGGACGGTTAGCTTTAGTCATATACGATCCATCTATCTTTTGTTCTTGATCCTTTTTAGTTATAAAAATGACCTTGATATTGACAGAATAATATAAATGAACTTCCGCTGTACTTCATATATTGATAACCTGTTTGTTAAGATGATCAGTAATAATCATAAGTAAATAAAGAGAGACCATACATCTTCTTGTAATGGCAATGCTGACATGCACTTGATCTGACGTATGGGGACCTCTGGGCTTCGGCTGAAGAGCTCATACTTCTTATTAAATTGCAGCCCTTCTATCCAGGACACACATTGACACATAAATCTATACAAGGCAATGCACTCAAATCTTAGTATCTAATCATACCTGTTATGACTAGGATATCTTAGAAAACACCCTCAAAGGGAAGAAGTGTATTGAAATGGCTTCAACAAATACACCGTCTAGTCCCTGGAATAATTCATTATTCAAACACCAGTCATTTCTGCCTCCCTTTGGGTGAGGTTCATATACAGCTAATCGACTGATTTGCCTTATTCTTGGTCTCACTGGGGTGGCATTCATTTCCATTGGCAAGACTCTCAGAAACTCCCAGCCCTTCTCCCTTCAGTGGCAGAGGTTAAGTACCTTCAAACCTATATGGCAACATCAACACTATTTCTTTTTCCTTACAAAATCCCCTTCATCACAGACAAAGTCTTGCCACTGGTGCTGAAAGCGATCGGCACCAATATTGTAGGAAACAGGAAAGTCTCAGCACTTCAGTCTCTCCGTGTGTACAGTTGTCGAAGAGAAGGACTAGGATTAGATGTACCAAGGTAGAAGATTTTCTTCTTCAGGTCTCAAGACACAGAACAGGGCCAGCTGGCTTCAGCTTCTCTCATCACCCATGCTGAACGATACAGCCTCCATCCTTATTTAAATGTAGTAATTATACAGTTAAGAATTTGAGAAAGAACAGAGAAAAATGACCTCATATCATTCTCTTCCTCACAGCCTAAAAAGACACTGATAAGAACTATGAATTCTTTTACCACATTTAAAGAGTATATAACAAATAAATTTTTTCATAGGCACGCTTGCCTGTCTTGGTTCAAAAGCCAAGTCCTTTCTCTGCCCAAGTAACACACAACTTTGCTGAGCTCACTGAAAGTGTTCTAGTTCCCCACATGCAAGTATGTCAAATCACAAGCACAAACATAAAAGCCAACTTGCAATTCACTGCATACGGAATTTGCCAAAAACCCAGCTCAATAAACTGCAGCTATAGCTAGAGCTTATCCTCAGTTCCATCAAAATAATGGCCTTCAGTGTAACCATAGTAGTGCACCAAAGCTAAATAGCTAAGCTGTGACATGTAGATTTTTGATCATTAATCACACTTGAAGGAAAATAAAGCCAATATGAAACGTTCCCACCAATGTCAAAAGTCTAAAGTGGGAAATGCACTGTCTCATTTAGCAGCTTAGTTTTGCTGCTCACACTGTGAAAGGAACGAATGAAAACAGCAGCCTTCCTAATAGCTGGTACCGTCCAGGGGGAGCGTAGGCTGTCTGGGAATGTATCCCTGCCTGGCACTCAGACAGAAAGGATGGGATATGTCAATTTGATACCCATCAGCAGGATAACCTAACTGTCGCTTTAACATGACAAGGTCATAGTCAGTCAGTGTGAGGCAGTAAGAAAAATGGCCCATTAAAGCCTGAGAAGAACCGGAAGAGAAACATAAGGGCGATGATGAGATATTCGAGTCCTATTTATTTTAGTGGAAGATGCAGATATTCAGTGCTCCGTGCAGGGACGATCTTTTCTGAAAGAAAAATAAGATGGTGACTAGCATAGCCACCACAGGTGCCTGCCACAGAGAGCTTGAAGGGAAGTTTACATCACTTAACTCTCGTTTAATTTAGCAAAATAAGTCTTTGATAAACTGAAGATATTAAGAGCCTTGCATGGGCTCTAAACAGGAGGGGAATTTTCTGGACTAATGTGTTTCTTCCGTGGTATGATCTGCGGTAATCACAAGGAACAGTTTCTGCTATTGCATATGCCACTCTTTTGCCACTTGTCCTCAGGATGCACTGCCGCTCAAATACGGAGTAAGTACTTATGCTGAGTTAGTAAGTTAATTGGGAAAGGAATTCCCTGTAGTAACGTTCTGTGCAAGGAAAGAGAACAATAGAGGGACAGAAAAGGGCACTCTGCCTTTACTCAGAAGCAGTATTAAGCAAATGATACTCTCTATAAAGTTAATACAGAATTATTCTGTGGACTAACTTCAGACATTGGCACAATCGGTTTCTTATTTAAAAAGCATACAGTGTTGTTTTATCTGAATTGATAGGGGGTGCCAGGTGAGTTCCCTTTTAAGAGCTGTAGAAACAATCTGAGAGAGAACTGGGTAATATTATGCTTGGAATGATAATATTGTGTTTGGAAAAGGTCAATATTTTATTTAATCAGCCAGACAGAGAGTGGGTGGCAATTTCAATGCATTTTCTTGAGACAGGAATTCAGGAGTCCAAATGGAAATAAGTTTCTGGTTTTTTTCTTGGGCCGCTGATGTCTTCCACAGGTAGGAATTTGTGTTTAGTGTTCAAGGGCGTGATATAATAGGGCTGGCTATAGCTCCAGTGCTTCTTTGGAGGGAACATCATCTTGACTGTCTATAGCTTCACTTTGCACCTGGTTTGTAAACCAGCTACGTTTCAGGGATTGACAAAGCAGAGAATTACAACTGCAAGCTAAAAAAAAATTAAACCTAAGGTAATCTTTAATCTTTAGAGCATCTGTATAAACAACAAACATGAATCACTTCTCAAAATAAATCTATGACAGCGTATCATATGCTAGGCTGTGTATCATGAGCTTAGGAGGAAGCATGCATTTTCATCTTCTCAAGTATACAAAACTGTTACCGAGACATAATACTTCATGGGTACAAGACTGTTGGCTGGTTTGGTCCCATTTCCAAAACTTCCTAAAACAAAGGTAGTAAAAACAATTCAAGAGTGAGAGACAGAACTTTTATCTATGTAGATATTTGGCATTTGTCCCAAGTAAGCTTCTAGAAAGGATGGAACCTTAAGAGTAAATCCCTCAAAAGCTTCTCAGGCTTTTAAATTAATTCCTTGGAGAGAAGACTAAAACCTCCTTGTTAGAAGGGGAAGGATGCAATGAGCCTCTCAAGAACTTCAAAGATGAAGGAATGTGAAGATTTAAGCTCATTATGATCCCCTACACTACGGATGCCACAAGGACCTCTTCCACCGAGTTCCAGGCAGTGTATTCTGGCCAGGTGAGCTTCTGCACTCTCTACACAAGGTAGGAGACATCCATCTCAGAAGCTCAAATCTGCTGCTTTCTTCTTCCAATACAGCATCAGAGAAAGGCTAAGCACAGCTGAAAATCTCCCTCAACTGTTATCAGATACAGCTCAATACCCTGCCGTACCACACACTGCATTGGAGATAAATTCTGGCCCTGGGCAAGCCATCTTGAGATGTGGATTATGAGTAAGATACAGAAGTTTTGCTTAAGCTTCTGTCCCCACACTGAATCCCATAGGAAAAGCACTGAGGATCTTCTTCTTTCCCTTCCCTTTGTTTCAGATACAGTACCAGGTACAGCTGGGCATCTACCTTTGCCTTTTCCAGTGAATCAAAGTGAAGAAAAGAGACCTGAAGACTAGAACCAGCAATGGACTGTCGGCACAAGTGTCACAGCAAATGAGAAGATGGCATACAGCACCCAGCTGTACCGAATGCTTTGTGCCTTACAGTAAATGGCAATCAGGCATGTTTACTATGTTGCCCAACATACATTTTCCTTTTCTCCAAACTGAACAGTTCCATACTTAGTCTTTTCTAGAGGGTCTTTCCACAGCATAACTCGTTCTTCAGTCTTTTCCAGAGGGTCTTTCCACAGCATAACTCATTCTTCTGCTCTGTCCTTGAACCTCCTTCGGCCAAAGTGCAATTTGGGGCACCGCTCAGACAGTTTTCCAGGGCAACGGCATCCTCCCGCCTGTTTATATAACAATTCTCTTTTCAATGTGAGTTGAAAGAATGTGTTCTTTACACATTCTCACATTATATCTGCTTTTGCAGGCAGCTGTTGAACTCACAGCAGAGTTTCAGGCATCGGGGGGGGGGGATGTTTTGCTTTAAAAGTACATACAATAATACAGCAATAGGATATGTGAAAACTCAGGTGGACAGTAATACAACACAACACAGCTTCAGAGTCTCACAAACCACAAAAATCACTGTACGTTTTGTTTTCTACAGTGCTTGGATACACCTCTGATTACCAAAAAGCTTGTTCTGAACATGAGGCTGTAATTCTTTTATTTGCTGCATTCTTTTTACCAGCTTTTCCAGAGGAGCTGACGGAGGGAGGTGTGAGGGCAACACACCCTGAACAGCAAGATCACAGTGCCAATGCGACAGAGAATCAAGAGTGATGACTACTGATAACACCACCAGTCACAACAGGCTGCATTGCAAGAGAAAGCCTACTATACGCTGAGCCTCCAGCAAACATACAGGGGTTTTAAAATGTGACCTCTCCTTTAAGCACCCTACTATCACTTCCTGCGTGAATTCTGGATTTGGCGCGATTGCAAGTGATAGGATCCAGAAAGTTAAGATCTATCTCTGCAATTATACCAGGAGATCCTGCTGCACTGCTATAGAGGTATACAGATCACCTGGCACACAACTGGGACCCATCCATCCAGTACAAGCATACGTGTACTGGAGCAAACGAGGTCTGCTCATTCTTTAAGAACACCAGAAGCACCTACCCCCTCCACCAGGACTACTTCTGGCCTCCAAGACAGAAATGGGCTTTTATTCCCCAGAAGAGAGGCAAGCCCTCACCTAGATAGAACACTGATTAAAAGAGCCAATGAATAACTAGAGAAATGAGCTTATAAATACAGCGCGCACTTCATTTCTTGAGGTCGGAGAACTTGACCATTACCTGTCTGCTTGTGTTTTCTTGATTAGTCAACTTCTCAGTAAAAAGACCCCACAGCCAGCCACTTCAAAAAGACAGCTGACAAAACGCTTCTCCCCACTCTGACCACAAGCTTCAAGCAATGGTCCTAGCTGTCAGAGTGTTTGCTCAGAAAATTCTGAAATCTCTGCAGAAGACTTACCTGAATTAAGCCAAAAGGATGAAGAGATTTTTTTTTAAATTTCATATGTTATCCTTAGTAACTCCAGTTGTTTGCTATCAGAATTAAAATGGATTCTGCATTTGGAGCTTCTTTCAGAACAGTACCAGGAAAAAAAAAAAAAAGGACTTTTTTTTTCATTAAAAGTTTTGAAAAGCACACACAGCCCTTATTGTTATTAAACACTCCAAGTAAAGTTCTGAAGAAAATCTTGGGAGATCCAGCTCTGAGTATTGATTACAAGGCGTTTTTTAATCTTGTGCCAAAAGGAACATTGAGGTTAAAAGATGGCTCCATACACGATCTTGCCAAATAGCATTTCTGTTTACATCTTAAAAACTACCACCAATAGATCATAGACAAAGAAATGTCCATAATGTATCCAGATGCTGGAAATGAAATGTATTTAAGCCACTGCAGAGGGTTTAATGAAGTAAAGCATTTTTTTAACTGCCAGCCCAAAGTAAATAATCACTGATTTGAGTATAGTTAAGAGATCCTATCTTACTCACCAAATAATCTGAATGTGCCATCAAGGAAACTGTTGCTTTGTGGGAATAACAGAACAGCAGTTAAACATTCTCATAAACTTGGTTCTTGTCTTCCTCAACACCCTGAACCTCTTGGGATTGAGAAAGTGTAAAGCAAGCACTGCAAAAGCAACAAAACTCCCTAGCGCTTGTCAGTCTGTACTGCTGGGTCACCAGGGTCAATTGGTCCTGTTTTGACTTAAGGAAGGGAAGGATGAACTCATTAGCGAAAGGCTGCGGTGATTTCCCCCTGTTTGCCCATGGCACCTGTTCGGACCAAGTTGGAAACGGACCAAAACCTGGCAAGTCGGATGGTCCCGGCTGCTCTTCCTCCCAGCACAAACAGACGAACAGCTGTGAAACGAATATTGCGGCTTTTTTACACAGAAAAACATGATCATCCTCAATTGAACATTCATACGATTCTTGTTGAAGGCTATTTTACTGCTTTGAATACTTGGCATCGTACTGTAGATTGTGCTAACGTTCAGACAGTTCCATAGGAGACTCCGAGGCTTGGGATGAGTTTGTGGTGTCTTCAATTTCTCGAAAGACACCTACTCATCACATCCTTCCATTCCAGGCTTCCTAAATATCACCACTGTATTTAAGATGTGTGCTTTTATAATGCAGAAGTAATTTGCATTTAATTTTATTTTCTTTTAAAACAGTAAAATAATGATTTCTGGCATTAGGATAAGCAAGGGAATAAAGCAGAGAAGCAAGAAAAAAACCCCATAGTATATTATATGATTGCCTATTTTGCTACAGCCAAAGTTATCAATTCAACTGTAAATTTATAATTCACAATCGTATATCCTCCTTCCCTACTTCAGGCATTCAGCCTTTTGGTTAGAAGAACATTAAAACTGTATCCAAAGCAATAATCTCGCTGACATTTAGCTGGGACAGGAGCTCAACTTGATTAATCCCTCACCTTCAAAAGACTTACTTTTGTGCTCTCACTTTTGCCAGGAGTGTAATGACAGTGGCATTATCTGCCAGTCTATATGGTTTCTAAATTGTGTTTTGGTTCAAATAATTAAAAGTGAAAAGAGAACTTTACAACAATGTATCCAGACTGTACTAGTCAGTGAAAGTACTAAGAGTTTAATTCACTCTTCTGAAAGTAAAAGCTATTTAAGCAAGAGTCCTCAAAAACAAACAAAAAAGGTAAAATATCTGCTTTGACGGATGCATAAGAAGCGCATGATTCAAACTAATACAGATAATTTAGTTTTTTGGAATAACTTATTCCACAACTCTAAGTTTTAGAAGTTTGGGGTTTTCACATTCTTGAAAGCCTTCCAGGATATGTCAGGAACAGCTGTACGCAACACAACCCTGGCAGTCCGGGGGGGCTTTCCCAACAAGCTCAATAGATATATCGCCATTATTTTATTCAGACAGTACATTGGATGGTGTTCTGAAGGCATGCTACATGGAAACAACTCTTCAGGTGAAAAGGAACATTCCTCCTTTATTGGAAAATGAGCGTGAGAAAACATTTCCATCCCTCTTTTGCTCTCAGAGCTTTCTGTCTATACAACCAGTGTAACTTATACACTGTTTTTCACCTTTGAGGATGCACAATGAAATGACCAGGTGAGCACAAACAATAAAATATAGCCAAAGAAGGAACCATCCAGCCTTACTTTTGTTTTTCTCTTGTGCATGTATGAAAAAAGATGATATTCTGTAGAGGGCGATTTGGTCCTGTAGAATTGCTGTCCTAAGTCACTTAAAAAGAATACAAAAAGCAGCATTTGCAACACTACCTCACAAGCTGTAACACTAGAATTCAACTTATATGCATTTGAGTTATATGCATTTATTTCTCACAGATTTCATGCAATCTGGTTCAATTATGAATTTGACTGCTTTTTTTGCAGAATATAAAATCCTTTTCCTTGCACCACATAATTGTGTTCCATGGCAGAACTGGTATTCATCATTGCTCCGCTGTCCCCTAGCCTAAAAGATAAAACATCCACAGGGTAATAAATGTCAAACTATGATTATTGATGCTTTCAATTAAATTGATTATCTATTTGAGGTGCATAGCATGGTGATTTATTGCTGTCTCTTTATGTTGCACTTGGCACAATGGCTTCCCTGAAAGGTGAGCATTTTGACTGTTTCGATAGATTTTCTATTAAATCTGATTTTTCAAAAGTGGCTCGCAACCATCCCAGTGCTTGGTTAACTGAAACGGCACCTGATCAAGTCTGAAATACGCTACCTGTTTTCTGTTATCTTCTGGAGCACGCAGGTTAGGAAGCAGTATGTGAAAATAGAAAAGGAAAACTTTTATTTAAGTGTTAATGGAAGGACAGAATACATCCTTGATTTACATCCCTCAATCAAGAACTTTTATTTACAGACTATATTAGACAAAAAGCGTGTGTGATCTTGAGCTTTGCTGAGTACTACCCACCTCAACAGAGAGATGAGATGACCTTCGACTCGTCACTGGCATTGTGTTTTTATTAGGTTCAGATAACAGGAGCTATAAAATTCAAAGACATTTGCTCACCAATGATAATCAGCAGCTGCTTCACAAACAACGCTTTTGTTAGCTGCGTCATGGTTAAGGTGACACAAGTTGACCTTTATCTGATAATTTACTTGAAGAAATGCCTTATGTGGCTGGACAACCTAGTACCGGCTTCCACTGCTGTTGTTTCTCCAAAGCACAGTACAGTTTGTTTCAGTCTGTTTCAAAAAGCAAATTTGGCTCAAAACCGCATATAGTCTCAGCAAGCCATGCATGTTTTGTGAAATGCAGGAAATTAGCATGAGAAAATCGTAATTCTCTTAATGTGCTGTTCTTGCTAGCTATGAAGAAAAATATGTAAAACTTATCTTCAAGCAGGTAGACTTAGAGGATCTCAGTAACAAAGCCCACCATTTTCATGAGGAAAAAATTCAGTGCTGATAAGCCATTGACTTTGAGACAGGGATGAATTTTTCTCCATTATTCCCCACATCCGATATTTCCAAGTAATGGGGAAGCACCATGCCAGATAACCTTGTGACTGAACTTCCCGGGGCGACACTATGCCTGACCAAGTTTCCCACCATTTATTATCAGGAGCACCCAGGACAAAAGACTGAAGCCCAACTGCGCTAGCTGATATATGGAATACGAAGATGAGTCTGCCTAAAAGACCTTGCGAAATAAGTAAACACAATAGATAGACAGTGAGAACAGAAAAAGAGAAGGATTACTATCCCAATTTCACAGACAAGACTGAGACAAGAAATTAGGTGACGTGCCCAAATCACAGTCTCTGGCATTTAGAAATTGAGTTTCAAGCTCCTTAGACCTAATCTTAACAATAAGGCTGTCATTCCTCCACAGATGCAAACACCTTTGACCCCAGTAAGCTCAGAATTATACACACATCAATTCAGACTTTGAAGCCTGGCTTATCTCCCAATAGTGTAACTGTCCCCTCCACTATAACTAACAGAGCTATCTGAGTAAAAAACAAACAATCACAGAACAAAAAAGAAAAAGAAAATCCCTACAGCTCAGGTCAGAATTCACTATTTTACATTCGCTATGTTCTACCTCCATCCTGGCAAAGCGCAAAGTGCTTTATAGGTTCTGCATGTATTAGGAATATATTGAACGCTAACTGAAATGTGACCAACTTCAGAGAGGAACCACAGCAAGCATCTAACAACCCAAAGCAAACCTGCAGAGAAGGTAAGGGCAAATATTAAAGTAGCATTTCCATTTCATAGTGTTGGCTGCACTTTAGAATGCAGAATGTAATCATCCAGGCTTAAACCTGGTCATCAAACCTGGGTGAACACCAGTTACGAGTTTCTGACATACCCATATTTGAAAAGTCAACTCTCTAACAGCTCGGGTTCATCACAACATCATTCTGGAGCATCAACTCAGAAGAACAAGTGACACGATCCCTGCAAGCCCCTGGGTTTTTATTAAATGTCCCCCTTCAGAGTATTAGACCCACCCTTGGATGACCTGTAAGAGCAGGTAAGACAAGTACTCCACACTGCTATGGCAGCAGCACCTGCACTGGTTGCCAAAGGTGAGGCTTCAGAAAAGTCGCTTGGAGATTCCTGCTGCCGGAACACGTTTTCCAGCACTGGACATGAGGCTGCCCACAGCTACCAGCCATACATCAGGGGTAGCCAATGCTGGTTTATCGAACTGTGAAGCTCACCGAGAAAAAAAAAAGAGTACGAGAAAGACCACAAGCAACAGGGAATTAGGACAAGTTCTTTTTAAAACTACAGATCAAGGCCAATTTGCTTAGCTAAATATATGTACTGTAAAGTTTATGTGGCCAGCCACTACCCCTACAGCAGAGGTTAGAAAATGTGACATCTGGTTTCCAAAGGATCTCTGTGCAGCCATGCACAGTCGTAATTATAGCAACAATTTGTAGAGAAAATGAATGTATTTTTTTGGCTTGAAGGATGACCCTAAAGGCCTGGAGGAAAAAAAAAAAAGTAAAAATAAAAGAGGACAAAAAAAAAAGCAGGAAACCCCATATGATGGAAGGCACCGACTTCCCTCCTTAGCACACATCACAAGCTCCCAGATACATGGAAACAAATTCAAAGTAACCCTCTGCGGTGAGGGTTACTGCATTGCTCCATGTACATGGACTGATTGACAGAATGCGCCCGTTGTGATGGGAGCAGCAGCTCGGAGGTGAAGGTGTTTGCATATGTAAAGTGCCTGGACTGCTTCCAGTCCTACAGAACTGAGAAAAAAGCGCGTGCACTAGGACGCAGGAGGAACACCGTGTTCAGGCTAATTCTGCCGCCGTGTCTGGCTTCTGGCATGGGGTGTACGTCCACGTCTGCGCACACAGCCAGAGAGCACACCCCGTATCACTCCTGGCTCGTGCTTTGAGCGCTCTCTTTTCACTGGCTGACAAAGAAACAAAAAACGACCAAGTGACTCAAGGGGACTTGGTGTTTTTTATTTCACTTGACTTGAGAAATAACCAAATTCCTTCACCCTGAAAAATTTTTTGAACCACGAGTACCACTCCCTCCAGCACTGATTGTCCACAAATGCTTTCCTCGCTGAAGCAATGCACACACGAGGTCGCAGCAAGCTAGCCGAGCAGCCTGAGGAACTCAGTCCACCACCATTCACCCTCTGCATTCTTTGGATAATGATTAAAAAAAAAACAGGCTAAGAACTTTCTGAGCATTTATTGCTGCTTCCCACACAAGCTTCTTCTTAAAATTATTTTTCAAATTGTATGGGGCAAAGTTCTGCCCCAGAAAAAGCAAAGAAACGGAAAACTGAAATGGAGGCAACTGGGCAACTGCGGTTACTTACTCATTCAAGTACAGACTTACGGCCCACAGATCTTTCCACCCAGCCCAACAAAAACTTCCTAAATCCTCCCAGAAGTTTGAATCACTCTCTCCTTTCCTTCCTGTACTAGATGCTAGAATGTGCCTCTTCAAAGGAAACTAATTCTTGGATTCACTGATGGGCTTGGTTTCATGCAAAAAGGGCTGGAGCTCCCTGTTCTGGCAGTAAGCATTGTGAAAGGCCTCTCTCAAAAAGGAAACGCATATTTGGCCTTCCCTTCTATAACATTCAAACCTGGAACCCAAAATAAACTGCTTTTTCTCTCTCCCTTTCTTCATAACAACCGAGTAGTACTGTTTTCATGTCAGATCATAAATAACTGCCTGCTGAGATTCACATGAATGAAGAAGCTGTAAACTGACTCTTAAGAATAGCATCTTCATTCTTGACAAAAAGAAACCATCACATTCGTACTTCAGAGTTTTCTGAGTAAAGGCAAGGTCCTTTTTTTTTTTTTTTTTTTAATAGGGACACATTGAAAATGTTACTGTCTTATCATGGCAGCTGTACAGAGCTATCAGTAATAACTGTGATGGCTGGACTGGACTATGCCACAGAGGAACCGAGTAGGCATCTGCTCTGTTTAACGAACAGGAAGCCCAAGGCAGGTTTTAAGAAGTATGCAGAGGATGTAATGGAGCCTCTAATGTGTTTAGGTTTCTCCAACGGAATCTAGTTTTATCAGAAAACAAAGGTCCTGATGGGATTATCAGTAGAAAGAAACCCAGAACCTGTCTAGCTGGGAAAGGGGCTGTGGAGGTTGTTATGTCAAGGTGCAATAGCTTCCTTCCAGGCAAAACTAAAAGCTACTTCTGTAAATTAGTCTCCTCCACCAAATGAACTGGAATTCTGTGTCCACATGTAAAATTTTTAGCACAAGTAAATAGGTGCTTGACTCATGCCGATTCCCTGTAGAAAGGAAAGAGAAATTAAGATGTCGGTCTAGCACACTGAAGTTGCTCTACAAGAGGTACCAGTATCTTAGCAAAATAAAATGTTACTTTCAAGCAGTTTATTAAGAAGCATACAAAGTTCATCCCTGTTATGCATCTGAGTGCTGCAACGCACTGCCTGTCATGATGAATCAAATAAAGGTCTAAAGCTTACAAGCACTTCACGCCTTCAGTATCGCTGTTCCATCTTCAGCTAATTAGTCCTCACAATACAAAGAATTAGAGCAAAAGGTGGGGTGGGAGCAGCAAGGAGGAAATAGGAACCAAAAGTATAAGAAACTTTTTCACAGGCAGGGAGTAAAATTGCCATTTAGAAAGCAGTAATTATTTGTGAACTTGATCTTTGTCTCGTTCTTTTTTCAATACGTGATTAATAAAAAAATTATAATAATTATTTAAATCCAAATACCAGCCTGTATAACACAAAAACGAGCCATGTCAATCTGTTAGTCTTAGCTCTTCTCAATGCAGCTGTATAACTGGAAAACTTCACAGTGAAGCCATAAAAATCAAAGCTGGTGCCTTCTGAATCTCTCAGAAAAGATGCAGTGATCACTCTTTAGTCAGTGTGGACGATTCAGGTCACTGAAGAGTTTCATAAAATCCAGATTTACATCCTGGTTCAGGTATTACAATACACTCAAAATAGCGTTTGGATTCCGGGGCTCTTGATGAGACCATGAAATAAATACAACATGGGTATTTTAAACAGAGAACCACAACAGTGCTGAAAAGACAGACAGATTTTTTATTTGCCTTCCATATCCCTGCAGACTTGCGCTATTCGCTGCCCACTCCTTTCTCTTTCTCACCCCTTTGTCATGTCGTTGGCATCCTCCAGCAGTTCTCAAGGATTACGCTCTTCACGTGGTGAGACACATCATACAAATCTGCTCCTCTTACACAAGCAATACTCAGGAATACTACCGCTATCGTTAAAACACAACCGCTACTGCTGTTGGGTGACACTTTGTTTTGTTAAGGATGCGGAGGGGCTGCTCGTCAACAGCCTGAGCCTTTATCTCCAGCGCAACATTAACCTTATTCCGCCTAATATCTGTGCTGTAACAAAGGGTGCCTGGTTTTATCGATCGGTCCCCCAAACGGTTATAGATGGATCAGAGCAGTATTTCACCTCGCTACAGCTGTCTGGGGTCTCTCTCCGTCTTCAGACAGAAGCAGAGGATGAGACCATCCACTTCGTCGCTGCTGAACGCAGCCCTCCTCCCTTTTCCCTTCCGTGCCCCCCTCCTGCTGTACCCTACCATCCCCTCACCTCCCCCACAAGCACCAACTAAAAAAGGGAAAGAATGAGAAAGTGAGTACTCTGTAGCTGGCACTGCAGACAATGTATGTCTTGTGTGAGTAATTTAGCACTATGGCCAGTCAATCTGGTTTCTGGGCCCAATGCCCTGACCCTCTTTAGAGCTGCTCTCTCTCTCCAGCACAGTGTGAAACATTTCCTTTCACAGCACTGACACTTTGCAGATTGAGACGTCAGGCCTGTCCAACTGCAGCAAATTAGCAATTTTTCTTTTACTAATTGGAAATAAAAATGTTTGCTAAGGGAATAATTTGTAGGAATGCAGCGTTAGGTTTCCGGCTTTTTATAAGGATGCTTTAAACTTTATACATGTGCACTTTTCTTCTGTTTTGATGCCTTGCACTGTAAATTTTAATAGGTTACTCGACTGTTAACTTTACAGTCTCAGCCTTCCAAAGGATTAAATGAAGTTTTTAATTTATCTTCCTCTCCAAGGCAGCAGGGTCTCCTTAAAGTAGTGCTTAGCACAGCTTGCCCACTTCTCAGTAAGCAAAGAAAAGGAACACAACTTCAAAGGGTTAAAAACATACATGGCTACGTGGCATCTGGATGAACCTTGGGCAGGCGATTTGTTTGCGAAGCCTTCAGTTCACAGCTCTCCAAAGTTCCCTAGGAGCATGGTGGAGAGAGATGGGTAGCAGATTCAGGAATGCTTTTCAGCGTTAACCTGCCACAAACGGGAAATTTCATAATTCTGAATCCGCGTGTTAGCGCAGTAGTTGCACCCCAAACAAACACAAAGCGGAACCACCAGCTCGTGTCTCTCTGCTGCTAAGGAAGAGGGGCAAGGAGGCTCTTCTCTTCCATTTTTTCAGCTCATTTGCACTAATGAAGCTTTTCCCATTCAACGAGGAAATATTAATACTTTGGGCAGGGTGTGGTGGTGATGGGGTCTCGATTTTTAAACTCCTTTCACATGCAAAAGTGGACTGGGGACAGTTTGATCTATTTGATCCTAAAAAGCACTGCAGTTAAGAAATGGCATGCAAATGGCAGTCAGTAAAGGCTTCTTCAAATAAAAAAAGTTCCTCAAGAAAGCGGGATCAGGAAAGAGCCTCCTATAATCTAGAAAAACCTGCTAAGAAACCAGAAACGAAAATAAAACACCCTTTTGCTGAAATACAGTATTTTAGTTTAACGTGTCTCTGTAATTCTCAAGGCATGTAATGTCTTCCTGCAAACTGCACTCAAGCAGTAGTACATTAGCTCTTATAACAATGCCAGCACATAAAGAGTTACTGTTCTTTCCCCCTACACCCCCCCCCCATAAAGCATTTGACAGCCATGCCTAATAATTCTTTCTGGTGTGGTTTTTCTTTTTCTTGATGTCTTTATGTGAATATGAAGCCAGAGTGAAAGGCTTTGGGTGACCCCCGTGAGAGAGAAAAAGTATGAACTACAGAGAAAAAGAGTGAGATATAGACTCCCTGCCGAGACATAGGCATCTTCTCTGGCAGCTCACAACTTGGCTTCAGAGGGCCTTTGTAAAGGAAAAAGGACTCTTCTTCACTCAGGCTGTGACAATAGGTGTTTTGTCAGAGAGGGACAGGATAAAAAGCAGGGGGTGGGAGGCGAGATCATCATCGGCAAGGGGCTAGCCTTTGGGGCCTGCAGATGTTGGAAGGAGGATGATTTATTGCTCCAGTGTCCTCAGTGGCATTTGGCTACCTTCCCAGACCCCAGTATTGGTGGCTGGGTGGGAGGAGGGAGCGCTGCACAACAAGGCATCTCCATCCCTTCTATGGGCAAAGCGTGCTGGGGGCTGCCGGGGGGGCGAGCCGCTGCCGGTGCTGCCGCGGAGCGGAGCCGGGAGAGACCGGCACTTGGGGGACCGAGTCTTGCCCTGAAACAGCCATGGAGGGAATGGATTATACCGTTATTATTTCTAAACCACGCTAAAATTGGAAAAAAAAAAAATATATATTTTAACATCCTCTAGCCTCTGCTAGAAGGGCCTGGCAGAAAAAAAGAGGTGCAATGGTTACCTGTAAACTGCAGGCACTGACAATCGAGTAATAGGACGACCTTGTGCTTGGAAGAACCAGATCCAATTAAGCCATCTTCATCCAAACTTAAAAATGAGAAGCTTGGGGGGTGTTTTTGTGGGAGGGAATGCACAGGAGATTATCCTTCCCACAGCTCCTGTTACCAACTAGAATAACTTAGGCTATTTCTGCATGGCCACGTCTTTGCCCGTTCATTACCGAAGGAGTGAGTAGAGCTGAGGTGCAAAGCTTTCTGCCGTAGGACAAGTGGGGTCTGCATCTGCCTCACTGATCCCAAAGACAAGTTGGTCTGGTGTGTGAATGGGAGGGAGGGATCTGACGCCCGTTTCGTGCTCAGAAACTACAGAAAGGCTTGGAAGCAGTGAAGGAGGATTTATGCAAATCAGCTGAGAAAAGGAACCAATATTTTGGATGTCTCTCCATACCCCCAAAAATCTCAGAACTGTTTGAAGTCTGCCCACTGCTCCATATATCCAGTGTACTGAAAAGTATCCCAGATCACTGAGCCAGGAAGTTCTGGATCAATTCCAAGAAAAAGGAATCACAGCCTAGCAAGAAATACACACCAAGACAGTATATTGCCAGGAGTTTGATTTAGGACTTTTGCTCCAGCTCCTTTCCTCTTTTAATATACAGTTTTCCACCACACTTTCTATGTAAATACCGTATCCTATGGCTGACAGCCTCTTTTAGTAGATTTATCCATTAGTGGATTTACTAAAAACGTTTTCTGTTGAAACAAGGGCACATGCTTCACCTCAGCAAAAGACAAATCCAGAGACAGCATTAAAATACAAAACCAGTAAATCCTAGACAAGATAGGTGCAAAGAAAAACTTTTAGAGTCATTTTGTACAGAAATTGCTAGGTAGAAAAACTAAAAAAACTAGAAGACAAAATGCAAAAGTGGAAAGTGACTGAAAAAAGCACGAAGGAAAACCTACAAAATTCCCGAGCTGAGTGCCACAATAATAACGCTTAACAAAACCCCACTACTGAAAAGTGCTATTAGTTTCAATTGCCAAGACCCAA
The DNA here is from genome assembly GCF_000737465.1 of Haliaeetus leucocephalus. Lineage (NCBI taxonomy): Eukaryota > Metazoa > Chordata > Aves > Accipitriformes > Accipitridae > Haliaeetus > Haliaeetus leucocephalus. Next base: position 212,325 of record NW_010972666.1, read on the forward strand.
TAGCACCTATTATGAGGGAAATCTCAAAATGCTTTACTAAGTTCCAGACACACTTTTCTGCATGTACTCAAAACTGTTATATCCATTTACAGAAGGAAGTGAAGCATTCAGAGTATAAGTGACATGTCCAAGGTCACACACAGAGTCAACTGCAGAGTCAACAGAAGAGTAACTAGATCTTTGCCTAAAATCCCTTGGCTTTGACTGCTAGACAATGGCTCCCCCTCCCACATAATCAACCAGTTATGGAAAGGCATAAACGCATATTTGCAGGACTAAATATGTTCACTTGAGAATAAAAATGTTTGGATGATTATCTATAAATTATATGACATTATCCAGACCTCTCTGGTTTGGAAGTGGGATAGAAATTTGATGAATTACAAGCAAGACACAAATGTTACAAGAGAAGCTTTGCTTTGACTATTTCTCTTGGTCTCTGCAAAAAAAGTAAGAATTGCAGAGATATACCAAAAGAACACAATCCCACAGATCTGAGTTTTCCAAAACCTCTCAAATTATTATTGTTATCCCTGATATTAGATTGTTTATCGCTATTGGCATTTAGTACTCAACTACTCATCTTGCTGCAAACTAAGGTTTTCTAAAGTAAGGCAGTGACCACAAAGTCTGAGCAAAAAGCTCTATCTAGAAGGCAGAAGAAATGTTGTCTGGACTTCAACAGACTGTCAGGTCTCAAATGTCTCACATTTTCTGATGAACTTATTAATGTTACTCTATGAATAAGTCTTACATGGTTTGCACATCTTAGGAGCTGTAATTAAAATAGTTGACTTGGTTTTTTTCACTTCCATTTTTTGAGATTGTGTTTGTATGTGTTCATATATATACTGATTCTCCTTATTTGAGCGCAGCAAATCCTGTACACTGCATGGTGTCGAGCTCTCTGGCTCCTGAAGACATCATGGTACTGGAAGTAGAATATATGTCAAACTAAGCTGCAAGGGAACACGCCATTAAAAGCCGGCTTTGTCTATTTTTTTTTTTATTTTTTTTTTTAATAGGCAGTGTTTGGACTACTGACATGGATAATACTGCATCTTTAATGCTTTGCAACAAATTGCCACATCAGCACTAAATACCTCCACTTAATTTTTCATTTGGATACGATGAAACATTTTTTCCCATGGAAGGAAAAGTCTGGTCTTTGTGATCGCAGCACTGCCAGCCCAAGTTACAGTAAAGGTTAATCACAAACAAGAGACAAGTAAAGTAGACAAAGAGCATCATACACTTCACTTTTCAATGGATGTTTTCATAAATGTATGAATAATTTAAATTATCATTGCCGAGTATTTATTCGAGTGTTTCAGGGGAAAAAAATGCCTCCTCTTTTTTTTCCCCTCCTTGATTCTTTTCATTTCTGTCTCATCTCTTTTATGTGCTGCATCGGCTGTTTTCTTGCCATCTGAATCAGTTTTTTGGAACAATGGGATGTATGAGGGCTGAGGGGGCAGTTGAAGAATACAGCCCTTGTTGTACACTCTGTGACTTGACATTGATTAATGAGGGTGCGGACATGGGCAGAATTTGATAGAGAGAGAAGGGGAAATTGGAGGACCTGAGGGCACCAGAAGGAGGAGGGCAAGGAGATGACAGAGAGAAGACTAGAACGATGCCAGTGACTCCGCGCAGCATGTGGAAACAGCGAGCGGCGGAAGTCACACCACTCGGGGCCATCTCCCGTGAAAGATCCAAAATAGCTGCAGAGACCTCCTGCATCGGGAGGAAGACCTACCAGTGACAGCGGGGCACTCGGGGAGCATCACACCGCTCTCTAGGTTCATCCTGCACGTCAAGACCCCTTGTGTCAATACCCTTGCCTTCGTGTGAACATGTGCCCCCAAAAACATCGGTAGAAAAAGCTTTGTTGCTTCCCCTATTCTTTCACACATACCTCAGTCTCCACCCTGTTGGTTTACTTTCAAAACCTAAACACACTGTGGTTTGTAACCTCTTCTGCAGGAGTCTGAAACACGTACGACTGTGCTTAAAAAGAACATTCAGATCAAGGCTTTCTGGATGTTAGCGGAGGGTTAGGTTGGTACCACTTTGGAGAGAGAAGAGAGTTTTCCAAATCCTGTTATTTCAGTAGGACGCCCTTTATTTTCTCATGCGAATAAATCAAAAGTACTGATGCTGGTCAGAAAAGAGTAACGTTCATACACTGAAAAGCCAGAGATGGTTTTGGCCGGCTGAAAGTTTGGGGGATGCGGTGTGGCTTTTTTTTTATTTTTATTTTGGTTTAAGAAACCCACCTTCCCCCTTCAGAAGCACAGGCCTTCAATGTGCTTAATCAGTTGGTGAAGTTGTAGGAAAACAAGTTTCTTGACTCTTGCTGGGTGGTTCAGGTTTAATGAAGCCTGAACCATACAGTCACCAGGTTTTCTTTAGTGGTATTAAATTGGAAAAAAATTAAGTGCATAATAGAAAAATTCAAAAAGAACTATGAAAAATGACTGCAAACCCTTAAGATCCTGTAAATTTTTTCTGCATACAGAAATCTTCAGATTTCTTTTGATAATGTAGCAGACAAAAGCACTTAAATATGATTCAACGGAATTTGAAATTTGTTGCTTCAAACTTAATATCATTCTTATCTGTTCTTCCACTGAGGTGCCAGCACACTTGTTCTAATCATATATGTTCTACACTACTAACAAAAAGCTTAAGTCTAAGTAACAAAAGTCTTACATCTAAGATATAGAACTATTAAGTCTGACGTAAGTTACGCATAACATTTCTAGAAAGAGGGAGAGATGAAAAGACCGGTTTGACCATGTGGAAACATTCTCCTTTAGTCTCAAAATACAAGAATGCAAAATAACTAATTTTCCTTAGGTGCGACGAATGAGCGTACTAGTTGGAGAACAAATTTTACACCTCTGTTTAGCACTTCAGACCACGGGAGTGGTTCCCCACACGAGGCATAGTATTGCCTAGAGGAACGGGCTGGGTCTCCATTTTGTGGAACTGCAATTGTAGACGAATTGAAAATAATACCCTAAGTAAAATCAAGGAATTCCTTACAGTGTCAAATGACCCAATACAAATTATAAGGTGGCAAATAATAAATGCCGGGCATGCCATCTGGCCTAAGATTACAGATAGACGGCGAAGACACATAAGCCCCGAGGTGGCATTCCAGTTGGCCCACAGTCATTTCTCTGCACAAGAGCTTCCCGCTGCTCAGAAGCACTGTCCCCAAAGAGCCTGGCCAAGGAGCCTGAGGCAGAAGGCTCGACAGACATGACTCTTCCCCACCACGCTCCAGGACTGACTGCAGGTCTTCCCTGCTCCCAGTTTGCCAGCGTGCCGAGCTGCGCACCGCTGGTCTGGGAACTGCACACGGTGAGACGGTGGATGACTAGGATAAACAAGATGACTGCATCAACACAGTGTAAGATATAAGCAGACAGCTGTCACACGTCTCTAGTACGTGGAAGACAGATCATGTGTTTACTTATTCTGCTGTTTCAAGGTACAGCTGAATAGCACTCATTTGAACTAGCAACTCTTACGTCTGTCTTGTTGGATCCTGCCCTCGGCAAAGAAAGATCAGGCCTGCTGGCTCAGACAGAACTGAAACGGTCACCAAAGTGCTCAAAAGCCATCTGAAAGCTTTACGCTGATCTGTGTGATGTTCAGTCAGCTTCCTTGACAGGGCTTCATCAAATAAGGTGATGCATCAAGAACACGGTAGCCACCAAGTGAAAACCTGCTGCTTTAGGAGTGAAATACAGGATGTTTTGTACAGCAGTAGACAGGACCTACAGTTCATCTTGGAATTATTACTGTTAAAAACAGCAATAGCAGTATCTTACTAGTCAGAAATCTTTACAGAAACCACTCTTGATGAAACCTGGAAACAAAGCTGCAGTTCCAGTAATTTCAGTCAGAGAGAGAGAATCCACCCCAAAACAGCAACAGCCCAGTTCTCAGACTCAAATTCAAATTGTTTTGCCTTTCTCCACCGCCCCAGATAAATTCGATATCTGCCAGACTACTGACTGTTCATGTGCTAATCTGACTCAGACTCTCATTCATGGCTGTTCTCTTTTGCATAAAACATTAAATGTTCATTTAAGGGGACAGTTGTCCCTACACCCTAAGCGAGAGCTCTCACTACCAGCCTGCTGGCCGCCCCAAGCGTGTCTCATTTTCCCTTCGTGTGGGGGAGAGCGAAAGATCCTGGGTTTGCTGGCGTGTGTATAAAAGGAACACAGAAGTTTCACAGATGAGGGCAGAATCTCCCCCCTGTCTCTCATCTGCTGTGACCACCACCAGGCAGCCGCCAGCTTTAATGCCTCACCCCAAGAGCAGCATGAAAATACTACATGTGGCTATCAGTTGCCTCCTGGCTGTTAGATGCACACAACCTGTTTGAGTACCGGCGATTTCTGCACGCAAAGGCAAAACAGCCTCCTGTCCCTGAACATCTGGCTGAGCGCGATGTCTTAAGATTTTTTCACTGCGGCGGAGTCTTCCAGCGTTTCCTTTTCTCTCTCTCCTCTCTGCATCCAAGACAAGCAGTCCAGTGATCACCTGCAATGGCAGCCACAGAGGGTGACCTGAGCCCTAGAGCTACTGCTGGAACAAATGAGAGAGCTTAACTAGAGCAAGACTGGCATAAAAAGGAAAGAGAAAAAAAGAGAGGAACAAAGATTCCGTCCAATTTGCTCTTTTCGGCATTGTAAAAACTGGCCTGTTTCCCAGTATATCACTCTGCCATTGAATAAGGTCAATTGCAGAGCAGTTCTTCAGTCATCCTGATGGGTTTTCATGAGAAAGTGAATGGAGTGCAAATTAGCCAAAGTCGTCACAAGCTTTTTTACTGTCACTCTAAGCCTGACAGTCCAAAGGAAAATGAGGATTAATAAATCTAACGAACTTTCTCTATTATCCAAGCCAGGTTAGGAAACTATTTATTGTCTCTCTTTTTCTATGTTTCATCCATTTTGCCTACTGTGGTGAAGCATTTCAAGAAGAAAGAAACAACAGACGCATGCACACACACGCTTGCACGCACACACAGAGCTTAACCTCTCCAAATCTGCTAGACAGAGCCATAGACATACCAGAAAATAAAGGCACTGGCATCATGCAAGCAAATCAAGATTTTAAAATAATGCTACGTCGCACATACTGTACAGTTTTGTATGAATCCTTACAGCTGCCGATTTCCATTAACTAATATGTGTTCAATGTGCTAAACATACATATTTTATGGGAGAAAGAATCATGACTGCTAGCAAGTCTTAAAAATTACCTTTTTTTTAAGACCAAAAAATTGGTTTCAAGTTAAGGGGGAAAAAATTTTTAACAATTATATCCAAATGTGTGAAGTAGATTTTAGTGTAGCTTCAAAATATTTTTTTGTTTTTAATAGAATAAGGCATTTTGGTACTGGTCTAGAATGCAAATCTTTACTAATTTATTAAAATCATTTGTATTTGGGTAGCTTTTGCAAAACTAGCTTCATTAAGAGAGAATCGCCTGAAACGTTCTCAGAGACCAGGAGGTCATTCCAAGCCTATCACAGAAGTGATGCAAAAGACCTCTAGGAACCATTTAGCATTTTGGGGGGGGGGGGGGGGGGAGGCTTAAGTATGTGTCTATGCATATACACATATATATGTATGTATATATCTATTTAAGTCCAGCATAATGCAAATCTGTCCAACTTCACAGTTGGACAAAATGTTATCCCATGTAATTTGTAATACATTGCGATTAGAACAGTAGTTTTCCTTCAAGAATCTCAAAGTCCTTAAAAACTTTCATGAATCAGTGAAAATAGATGTATATGTTTTCAGAATGCATGTTTTAAGCACCAATTAAGACATTTCACATCTGCAGTAAAACAGGTGGGGAAAAGGAGACAAAGAGATCAGTCACTTGCTAATGTCCTTGGAAATAAATGCCTGGGAGGAGACCAGCACAAATTTCAGGTCAACTGGCTCCTACTGTAATCTTAACAAAAAGTGATCAAATTCCTGATTTCTGAGGATTTAATGGCAGAAGTAAGCAAAACACACTGTAAACAAAAGTTTGGCACCAGGATCCTAATAAAAACACCCCTAGTATTACAAATAAGGACAAAGATCATAAGAGGACATCGAACTAGTCATGCACAAAACCAACAACTCTTTTTTAGACTAAAAAGCTGACCATCAACACTAGCTACAGTCTAAAATGATGCAATTTTTCATCTTCTTTCTGGTAACCACAAAAACCGTTATTTCAAGTCTTGTTTCTTGCCTTTGTGTTGGTACTGACGACAAGCGTATTCCTCTCCCATCATAATCTGCTAAACTTTTTTCATTAATAAGAAGGAAAAAGGTCAAAGGCGGAAACGCAAGGTTTCACTCTGGAAGCTGCTAAAAAAAAATTTGCTTTAATTTCTTCCATATTTCTTCGAGATAATCAAAATTGTAGCAAAAAAAAAAATCGTTAAATACATAGTTGGACATATTCATGGCTGCAGTGGGTAACAAACCAGTTTAAAGTCAAGTCAAAGAGTTTGTTTCAGCACTTTGTTTTCACCTTTTATGTGGAGACACTTACCAGAATAAATTCCCCCTGAGGAAGCTCATGCTACAATCTGACTAACCAAAGAAAAATTGTTTAGCATTCAAAGCAATCTGGGGTTTGTTGAGATTTCCCTTCTCCTACTTTTACAGTCACTTGTCATTCCATTTAATAAGAGAGAAAACTTTCCTGACCACCTAAATTATGCCATTCAACATATTAAGGAAAACACACATACCCCAAAGTAAAGGTAAAATTATGCTGCAATCATCAAATCAGCCTTCTCTTCTTTATCCCATCTGTATATTCTCCTTGTAAATGCTCGAGTATTGGTTAGAAAGCTACACGAGCAGCATAGTCCTACCTGCTTGCCACTTAAATTGCTGGTATTTTAATCTCATCAAAGAATCTGAGTTTTTCTTCCTGCTGTTTTGACTTTGCTGTCTCTTAGTCTTGTCACATTCACTAGTTTTGAATAAGTGCAGAACTTGCATTTACAGAATTTGCAATCTGCAAGATTGTTTAAGTGATTTATCAAATACTTTGATTGAACACTTATTGCTGTTCCAGTTCTGAATCTCATTTAAACTGACTGGGCTTGACATAAGCCTTTAGAGTGAACGCAGAAATGAGCCGGGCTGTGTCAGGTACGGCATGAGGGGAAAACAGTCCCACCTCCAGCCACAGCACTTCTGGAATTGCACACTGATAAAATCAGCCATGTGATATATTCCTTATTAAGCATTTTATGTCTGATAAAACCAGAATACCAACAGTCAGACAGGCTTTATCTTATTAATAACAAGGCCAGGTTGGATGGGTCTTTGAGCAACCTAATCTAGTGGAAGGTGTCCCTGCCCGTGGCAGGGGCGTAGGAACTAGATGATCTTTAAGGTCCCTTCCAACCCAAACCATTCTGTGATTCTAATGATCCAGCACAATGTCTCTGCAGGCAGGTTCATAATACACAGACCATCTAGCATCACCCAGGTTTCTAAACCAGAAACTTAGTACGTGTCCGTGGAGCTAAAGGGTCTGTAACTTTGGTACACTCTGCACAGCCACAAAGACCACATTACTTAAATAGAAGCTACAACCGCTTTGCACTCACAGACAAAACACAGATCAGAGTAACGCTGATCTCTAAAGAGTTTTGAAATATCTGCAAAGTTGAAAAATGTTAAACTTTTGTCATCAAATGGATGATGTACCTCTGGGGGATACTAAGCAAACTGAGGGCAAAGAAGTTTGAAGGTCTACATAGAAACCTAAGGCCACAACGTCAGAAGGGATGCAGCAAAACTCTTCCCATCAAAGTAGAAAGCAATGCACCACAGACAAGTATCATCAGAAGGTATCTTTTCTAACATGGAAAAGAAAAAACATCTGTAGCCACAAACTTCCTTTGCATTTACCTCTATGACCCCGTACCAAGTATGAACCCTGCGTAAACTTTTTAGCATGTTTTTTGTATTTACCCCGACTCCAAACATACTATTCAATAGATGAATTAACTGAAGCCATCAGAGGTGACTCAAGTGATTGTGTACCTGATTATTATACACTTTTGGTCCACAGAGGCACGGATCAGCTCTGACAAGGAGAAGGTGGTTCTTCTAGCAGGTTGCTCTGAGAAACCCTCAGCTTTGAAATGTTTTTATCCACTTTATGTGAAATAGTCAACATTTGTTGATCTCCAAGGAACCCATTCCTTCCTTCAGGATTTCAGTGAAGAAAATGGATGCTGAAATGGGTATGTTGATTGTGAACGGCTGTGAATGTAGCAATGGCACTGCCAGCCAACTCTGAGTCTGGCTGCTCCCATTCATTACAGACTTCCCCGGCTGTGGTGAGGCCACAAGCTAACCTCTACAGATTTGTATCAATAAATATCACAGAGGTTTTTAGACTTGGCACCTCCTAATAACAAATAAATAAATGTTTATTGCCTTTGTTCCTAATTTTGCTTAGGTTCATGAGATTGTACAGAGCTTTACCAAATCACCTAACAGCTCCCCTTGCATGTCCAATGCCTTATACTTCATTGAGGTACCATTTAAAAATAACTATTAGTATATTAAATTCGTGCAAGAGAGGGGCTTCCCTATTGTTTCAGTATTTACGGTAGAACAAATACAGTCTCCAAGAACATTTGCTGTCTGCCACATCACTTTCAATGGTATAACCATTTCGAAACAAAACTTAGAAATTAATAAAAGTACACAAATGCTATAATAAATCTCTTCAAAAATTAGAAGTAGAGATGGGCCAAAGCCAGAGTGGATTTCAAGCTCCCAGGATTCCGAGGTGATCAGATACAGAGTTTTCATCACTAATAACAAGCAAGCAGAGATAGAATAAATGAAGAGAATTTGTTTCAGTTCATAAGAGATTAAAATTACATGCTTTTGCAGCATAACGGTTGTGAGTCTTTCTTACTAAATCTGTTGTCTTTCAGGCTCATGGCATTTTCAATGCTTCCTCCAAACTCATGTGGGATAATGCACTTCCAAAAAGTAGGCTCTAGGTATGCACATTCTTAAAATCAACCACTCAACACGCATCCAAATAAAAGTGAGCTTTCCTACCCATTTTCCCCAAGAAAGGAAGCTCAGAGCCCTTTTATGCATTGTGAATGGCCCACCTAATTTAGACTGAATTATACCCTAACCTTCATTTCCCCTTTACTTCTTTGCTCCATTCAGCAGTTTCTGACTTCAGCTAATTCACTAACAATCCCAGCTGGTCCTTCCCAGCTCCCAGTTCTTTAGCACATTGTCCAAGGAAACTATGTGCTCCCATCTACACTGGTATTCCACTCTCCAATTAACCTACTGCTGAGAGGCTTTACCCCTTTCCACCATCCATTCCTCTGCACATACATTTTTTTTAACCTTTTACTTCTTGAATTAAAGTTTATAAGATCTCTTCCAGGTGAGAAGGTGTTAAATTTATTTGCTAAATGTGGTGCTGGTTACACAGGAAGACATAACACACGATCAGGTGATAGCCATGAAAAAATAATCTGGTTGATCTAGAATGCATTTCAAAGCCAAGTATTAAGGCGCAGATCTTTAAGATACAAGTAAACAAATAACAAAAGAATTTCAACACTTGCTGTATGACAGGCATATGCTTGTTCTTATTACTGAAACCATGCAGAGTAACTAAGGTCAGCCAGAGGTATGGCTGGTATTTGATCTACACAGCCCTGCAGTAGCACTGCATAAGACACGTAGATGGATTTTCTATTCTCATTATTTAAAAACAATCACTTTTCTATCATACAATTATAACTTTGATGACAATAAAATGAATGCCTATACCCATGCAACCGCATGTCCTTTACTGTGAAAGTTTTACCATGTCTGCAAGAGAGAACAGTCTTAAACATGTCCCTATTTCAGATCTATTTTACCAATTACCTTAGTATACTCTTTTGTCTAATCAGGGACATAGATGATCCTAGTTACCGGGTGCCTGATCATCACTCATCTACTTGCACAAATAGAATAAACCAGGCTAGAAACAGTTCTGCTATCTTGGGATAAAAGCCAAGACTTCAACATCTTGAAGTCCCCCATCCAACGACTAAGTAATTATATACAGAAAATTCCCACAGCAAATGTTAATAAACCTCACTTGATTCAGACTAGAGATTTGTCTCTCCTCTATTATGGTGAGTGTCTGCACATAGCCCGCACTAATAAAAAAGTGCCTTCCTTTTTACTTAAACTGTTGTGGTTATTCCAAAAACTCTTTTCTAGTGTAGATTAAGACCTCATTTTAAAAGACCTAAACTTCAATGTACGCTTCCTGAGAGCCATTTAACATTTCATTTTCTGACACAATGCCAAGTGTCTTCTTTCTAGGTAAAAGGCACAGATCTCATTGTTGACAAGATCCTAGATAAAACAAAGATTGTGAAAATGTAATTGATGGCTATTAAACACCTACCTCCCCCAATTCCTTCTTTCTTGTACATTTGCTTAGAACCAAGTGAGCATAATAGCAGCACAGTGCTCAGAAAGTGGTTTTCAGAATCAGGCAGTGAGAAAGTCAATATGGAGCAGCGTGTCCATTTGTTTTGATTTATCTCACTAACTTCAATTGACAGTTAATTCATCAGAGTAGGAAAATGCCAGTCTAGTGAAAACACAACTCATGAAGGAGAGAGAACAGAGTGGAAAACGTAGAGTGTGGATAATACAGGTAATAAATTAAAGGATACAGTATCATTATTTTATCTTTCGCGTTCTGAATTTGCTACAGTCCTACTCTTGCCAATTACAGTTTATAGTAAGCAGTAAATTTACACATGCATTTACTGATGTATTTCGCACATAAACCAGCCCTTTACAAAATGAAGCAACTTTGAAAAACAGGAAAAGACAGGAAAAAAAGTCACTTTGGCTCAAATTTCTAAATCTGAAATTTCCAGCAGATTACTACAAAATCTTGTAATAAACTGCAGGCAAGATGAGAATTTACACTGTGAACGTTGGCTTGGATCTAAAATCCACACAAATAATAAAGAGTTGAAAATGAGATTTGCAATAGAATACTGGTGCACCACTAATGCAAGTGCAGCACTGCCAGAGAGCAGGGAATGGAATGGAAGACTTACATCTTCGTAAGGTCATAAGAAATGCCCAGAGCAGACCAATGGTCTGCCCAGCCCAGAAGCCTTAATGGGGCTGCATGTCCCCCTCTTATCTGGGGGCACTATTTGGTGTGTTCCCTGTTTTAGTCCCTTGACCCCACAACTTCTCCCTTTATGTCATTTTTTATCACCCAGAAACATTTCATTTCTCCCTGGGTTTTTTTTGTAGGGTTTTTTTTTCCCCCTTAATGCCCCTTTCTCCCAAAGCACAGCTTCAAGGATGTTTTTAGGGCTGGTCTTTGCCTGACCTTACGACAACATCAGCGATGACAATGAAAGCTGGAGGCAGTATTTAGGGAGCACATGTGAGCCTGGCCAATTTGCACTGCATTTGCCTCGTAGCGCTCCAGTATCCAGAGCCATTGTATAAGAGGTATTAGAGAGAATATCCCTGCCTACTCCTGCTGCTATATCCATTTATGGACTGGATTCACACCATCCCGGTCCTCTCTGAACCTTCTGATCTACCTGTCTCCGCAGGTAGTGTGTTCTACTTTTCACTACATAAAGTAGTACTCGTTTGTCTTTAATTTAAACACTTTTTCTACTAGCTCCATCAAACGCTCCTACTACAAGTATTACATTATTTCTTAGATAGCAGTTCCAAATTTCCTTCATCCACTGCATTGTAGGACTTTGTAAACTTCAACAGCATCTACTCTACTCTACACCTTCTCCTCTCCAAACTCAGCAAATCCAGATTTTCTAGTTCTTCCTCCTAGAACAGTTGCTCAGTCCTCTTGGAAATTTCAGTTGCCCTCCCCTATTCTTTGTCCAGCTCTGCTCCACCTCTCCTCACACCAGAGCTGCAAGACAGAGGCACACCAAGGTCTACAGAGCAGCATAACGATGTCCTCTGTCTTCTCCTCAACATCCCTCCTGGTAAGCCCAGTGTACTCGGGACTTTTTTTGGCTGCCACTGCACACTGATTTCAGAGATCTGTCAGCAGAGACTGCAAGCTCTCTTCCCTGCGTTCTGTCTGCCAGTTTGAAGTTCAGCATTACACAGACACAGCTTCAATTATTCTTCCCTGGATCCACTAAATTACATGACTTCACATTTATCTAAATGGAAGTTAACCTGTGGTTGGTTTTGGCCATTCACTAAGTTTTGCAGGGTTATTGACATTTCAGTCAGCACCATCCTTGATGCTTAAGTTAGGTCTGTAAAATGCTGCTAGTCCACTTAGCAATAACACTCAATTTCTGCTCGAAAGAGTAGAGACAACTCGACAAGAATCTGAACTTCCTGGCTTTTTTTTTTTTTTTAATCAAGCTTGTATGCTTATTAAAACCTAAGCACAGCTGCAGTGGACTATAAGAAATTAAGCTTCTTTCTGTCCATTTCCCAGGAAACTGGCCAAGAGCCAAAAATAATCTGTCCTGTTTAAACTAAGTATCTGCATTTTGCCTCAACAACTCTCCAGAAAGGCAGCCTTTTTATCTCCCTTCTACACTGCTGAAATTCATTTTGGAGACGATATAAGCACTTATGAATAGCAAAAGATACTTAACTTCTGAGAGTGGACGTGTCTGTAAATCAGTACTTAGAATAGTTGGTATTTAAGAGATGAGATGCACACATCTTTTGTTTGAATGCAAGTAAATACACAACAAGGTACAAGCTTCATAACAGTGCAGTACTTTTGCATTGTTAAGCTCTCTCAATAAGAGATTAAACACAACCATTGTTGAGAGCAAAAAAGACTGCATCAACTCTAAAAATCCTATGACTTCCATATTACTAGCTAAAAGACTGTGAAGGCACAAATATGGGTTAGCAACACAGGAAGATATAAAGAAACCACAGCCTGAACTTTCATCCAAATATCTAAATTAAATCAGAAATCTTCCAAAGGTTTAGAAAAGTCTAGATGTTTCTGTTATAATCACAAGCCACTGCATTTCGAGGGCTTTTATTGCTCAGAAAGGAAAATACCAATTATCGCGGTAGGGTTTATTGGTATATATGGTCACAGGAAGATAGGAAGGTCTCATAGCCAAAATGCCAGGCTTGTTCAGTGAACAGGCTAAACTCCTCATAACCTTAAAATAATTTCAAAACATTGGTTTTTTATCTGCATTCAGTTTCTAAACATCTTGTGGTTGATGTTTGCCATCGCTTGACACTGCAATATGAATTTCACAAGCTGGTTCTTTAGTATGTTTTTGCCCTGCTGCTCACTTGAATGCTTCCACACTCCCCCCACAACTACAATTCTATCCTTTGCCTCTTCCCTCTCTTTCACCAAAAGTTGAAATATTCCAAAACGTTCAAATATACTGAAAGTTCAAATAATCTACTGAAGCTGCAAAATCTGCTTGCATTGAATTTTCATATGTAGACATTCCTGCTACTTGGCTGGACCCACCAGTCCCATTCCACATGCACATCAGCATTACTGCACCCCTCGGTCAGAAGGAAGCACCGCCGGGCAGGTTCCCAGCCTGCCTTTGTGCTTCGGCTGTGTTCCTTGACTGATGGTAGAAGATACACATCCAATAATACGGCACTAGTAATAACCACCACGACCGATATCAAAGGCTAAGTCACTGGAGCTGTATTTAATTCTTCCCTTGCAAAAGCTTTCAAGTCAACCCAATTAAAGTAATCCACCACAATGATTCAAGTTTTAGAGACAAGGATTTCCCCCCCCACCTCAACTGAGCAGCTTGTGATTTAACAGTAATGTTTCAAAGTTGTTAAACAACCCTTTATTTTATTACATAAAAGATGAAGAAAGCTAAAAGGTACAAGCACTAAAAAGATATCTGATGTCTTACAGTATTAGGGGGGGAATTATCCAATTCCGCTAAAGCTAACAGCAGCTGCCTGTGTTGTACAGAAAGGATATTCACCCAAACCACGGTTGACAACTCTCCCCTCCTTCAAGAGACAAATATTTATTCCCCTCCTCACAGCAAGCCCTTTGGACTATGGCTGTTGTCAGCTAAAAGTGAATCTTTTATTTCATCTCGGGCTCTTTGACACTTGTCAAGTTCACTTCAAAAAAATTTCATCTCTTGCAGCATTAAAATCATGCTCCCGATAAAATCTGTGCTGGTCTGCTGCACGAAAATACTTTTAGCACATACACATGTAATCCAGTTTTAAAAACTTGCTTTAAATCAATAAATTGGATTTAAGATTGCAAGAACCCCTCGTTAACAGTTCTGAAAAAGCTGGAGCCTGTCTCGCCGTGCGGCAGTTTTTGTGCGTCGCCTGTACCCCCCCCGCACCTCCCGGGGACAGACTGGCCTACCACCATGGAGCCCTCCGTGTGACGGCCAGCAGAGCCGGGGGAACTCGGTTACGGCTCAGACCTACCACTTTCTGACTTCAAGACAGGAGGTTTATCCAGTTCCCCACATCACTCTTCTTTTCCAAACATTTGGCTTTGGTGATTTCCCCCCCGCCCCTTCCCTTTCCCTTACTCCAAGTTTAAGGCAGTTCACCACTTACGGTCATTTACAGCTTACATCTCAGTAAATCCAGAAGGTGTCTGATGAAAAAGAGGGACTAGCCAAGCATCTTAATCCCCCTGTTCATTCATGCTCTCTGTAATGTTCTTTCAGGCCTCTGCTGAGAGACTAGGCTGAAATGAAGGCTGATAAATTAGTCTGGAGGGAAACAAGGCAGATTCTGCTTGTAAAAGGTCATTCCAACTTTGTTCTGGGTGAGGGTTTATCTTGACTGCAGCTGCGACAGACAATGGCCGGGGCCTAAACGGCAGAAATCCTAGCTCTGCTCATGAAATTACTGTGCTGATAAGGTAGAATGGACTTCAGTGAGATCTAAATGGGAAAAGGGAGGTGGGGGACAAGGGTGAAATGTAGGTATTTTTGAACATGATTGAACAGGGATGACACAATAAGATGTACAATTAAAGCAATGACTTGCCCAGGCATTATCTGAAAGTGAAGAAACCTACTGCTCGCTAATCAGATCAAAAGGAAGAAAATACCCACTTCTGTGTGCTGAACAAACTGCCTCAGTACAAATGCAGGCACGAGTGGGCTGAACGCTGCACTTTCTATACCGGAAAGGTTATGAAATACATTAAACATAAAGCCGATTCTTAAAGATGAGGGCTTCTGAACTACTGCACCATTCATGATACATTACATTGCTTCCCGAACGCACTGCAGATTTACTTCACTAGCAACATGTTGCCAAGAGCAGCCTCAATAAGCCCCACTAAAGAGCACACACGAGCAGGACATCTGGGCGAGAATACTCTTTGGCGAAAAGCACTTTCATTTTTTTAAAGTACATTTTGTGCCTTTCTGGGGCAGAGAGAGTAAATGACGGCAAGTTCTGACGAACCGCTCTCTAGTCTGTGCTTCCTGATGTGTACACAGATTGACTTTCCTTGTGAGAGAGACGCCTCTCCTTTATTTACACATCCCACTTGAATGTGCATGTCTCTGATCAATGCAAACACATTAAATGGTCTCAGCATACTGTTACCAGTCTGGAACCCGATTACGCTAACCAGCTTCCACTCAGGCCTGTGCCTCAGATGACCTTGTTATCTGTTTGCTTTCAGAGAGGACAGAGAGAACCATGAAATGAAGAGAGACGCAGAAACGAGTCAAGGTGGGTATTTTATACAGACACTTCGCAAAGGGGCTGGCCTTAGTCACGACTTGAAAAACAAAGCACACGATTAGTAATAAAACTTCCAAAGACACCCCTATGCATGGAAATGCTCCTTCCACTCCGACTGGCCAATTCGCCACCTTGCCTGACCACTAGACCTCCTCCTGCAGACATGCTTCTTCCCTTCATGTTTCTAAATGTGACTCAAACTTAGCTTCACACCTTCCTTGGATAAACAGCCCACGTTTTTCAAAGCTGTAAACTTTCATTACAAGGACTGTCTCATTTCGTACAGGTCCCAGTACTTTGCTGTGATGAAAAGCACAAAAAGAGGAAAGGATGAATAATTAAATGATATGTTAACAAGTAAAGAACAAAGACCCACCTATGTCCCACCGCTTCAGAAAGAGTGATAGACCCAACTTTTTATTTTCACCTCTATATACAACATAACTCCCTTGCATTTCCAGAGCCAAATAAGAAGCAATCAAAAGGCCAAAATGTGTGAAGTGCTAAGTCCCACAAAGTAAGAGTTGCTACATTTAGCAGTTCTCCAATTCTGCGGTGCTGCTCCATGTTTGCTATAGGAAGAGGAGGACTGTGCCAAATTATGCAGAGAATGTCATTCCCCCTTTCTCTACAAGTAATTAACATAAAATTTTACTCTGGAAGAGTCACTGTTGTTACTTCTTGTATCATACAGTGTGAGGTAAAGAAATTTAATTTTAAACCTTCAGACTTCATGATTAAGCAGGAACTTCAGTGAGGTTCACTGAAAGGTTTGCTAATGTCACAAACCTTTAGAGCCTAAACACAGCTTTAAGTATTTAAGCCTTGACTCAAAGTTGAGTAATGACTTTCTCTAATGTCTTAGCACAAGGTTACTGGAACTCAGGGGCTAGGGAGAAGCTACACAGAAAAAGGACCCCGGAAAATAACTGGGTGAACACCTAAAACATTCAGCCGGCCAGGGTCCCTCGCACAGCAAGGGACAGTACAAGCGAGGTGCGGGTAGCATACCTGTAAGTAGGAAAGGTGCAGCAGCTCTGACCTCGGCAGCCAGTCCCCAAGTTCCCTAGAGAACTTGGGCATGTTCCCGTATTGCCAGCTTACCCTGGATCCCTCGATGCCACACTATCACGTGTACATTACCTACTAGTAAGTAGCACAAAGACTGTCTTCTCAAACAGCACACACATCCCTGATTACCATGTAGAAGTAGCCCAAGAACTGCAAAGCAAGTTATTTTGCATTGCTTCCACCTTCTGAAATTGCAACTGAAAGAGTCCACAGAGTGATGCCTCCTTTAAAGTCCCATGTATATTTATGGTTTAACTCTAACTTATTGATCACTTCCTTTACAAAAGCCTACTGTGTTCCAATGTTCCATCAGCCAGGCTTTTCTGGGAGCGGACAAAATAAAGGTTGGATTTCTATGTAGGTTAACATTCCAGAGGAAGAAGTAGTGCCCTGTATTCTGCAAGGCTTTTGACAACTAAAAGAGCTATTTTTCAAACCCTGTGGTCACCACTGAGCTTTTCGTGGGATTTTCTTTTCCTCCTTTTTTTCTTTTTCTTTTTTTTTTTTAAGTGTGGATGATAAAATACTGTTTCAGAAGCTGGTATTCATGGATGTCTCTCGAAGACGAAAAGAAAATATTTATTTCCTTTTTCTGCTTGTGAATCAGAATGTTCTATTTAAAGAAAGTGCCCTCTGCCGGATTGCTCATGAGTTATTACCCCTTATGGAAATAAAAGAGAAATATCAGGAGGTATTCTTAGTCATTCCCTTCCCCTGTCTCTTCTTTTTTTTCCTTAATTCCTTATATACCCATGTTTTAGAGAAGTGCCTAAGATAGAGCAAGATATCTTGGCATTCTTGGGCCTAAAAAAGACTTACTCTTTTAACCCTGACATTGAAGCATTTGGTGAAATATCAAAAAATGGTACAAATTTCAGCCACTTCACTTGGATGTCATAAGGTGCATTTTTCACTTTTATGCAGGATTGATATTAATAAATTACCCCCCCAATAGATTTAGTTGTAGAGAATGGGATTTTGCCTTTGATACAATAAGCAGTTCCCCTGCACCCCTCCCCACTTTTTCTTTGTTGCTTCTTTTTCTGAATCAAAAGCCAGTAACATGTGCCTATTGGCATGTTTTTAATACCAGGCATAGGAAACAGTCTAACAATTGACAGCACCTGGAAGTTGACTCTTCCCCTTCCTCATGATGGTCTCCTAACACCAGAACAAAGGCCATATACTGCGGAGAAAATTAAAGTGTTGATGTTCTCACCACAGTTGCTCTCTGGAAAGGGGACAGTATCTAGCACATGCAAAGTTCAGCAACTTTATTGGCCAAAAATCGCACAGTATTTAGAATATTTAGAGTTCAGTAAGTTCTTTTTCCTCCTTGAGATTTTTTTTTTTTTTTCACTTAAGTGCCAGGTTTCAGTCTAAAGCAAAAGTTTATCTGCAGTTTTATAATGCATGTATATATACGTTCTAATTCTGGATGCCTGTTAGCAACTACTAGTAGCTAAGGGCATATCTGGGAAGTCCCAGAGTGCTTTTACATTCTGCTTACCTTATGAACCCATAGATTCTTTCTTTTTCAGAATTATTCTAGCCAAACAAAACTCTGAGAAATTGTGAAGTAACCTTGCATGGGAAATGTCTTCGGCATAGGTAACACGCTCCATCTAGGGAACGGCCATGCACACCATTCTTCAGCAATTTCCAAGACTGCTCATTCCCTGCAAGAGCATTAGATGTGGTTTTGAAAACAGCAATTCATAAGCTCTTTTTCCCTGAGCGATAGAATCTGTTATAGTAACATTATTCTCAAGCCAAAGGGAAAGGCAGAGGCCAGAGAAAATGAATGAATCAGAAGACACATGAAGAAAAACTACAAGGAAATGTCATCACATCCTTTCAGTCTAAAAGTTGAAAGAACGTTAGCAAGAGATGAGTGCAAACACGTTTGGGGATTTCTCTGCTCATTTAAAGGACTCATACTTCTTTTAGCATCTCTTGTTAAGAAACAGGACAGACAAGAACATGCTGCTTTAACAAACTATCAGCTTCTACAGTGAAATGAGGGAATTGGGGCTGTATGTTCTTTTAACTGGGAAGCATGACAAAAGCATCGCAGTTAGAAAAACGCTTAGAGTCTCCTTCCTATTTTAATATTTTTAAGACTCAAGGAAATACAATACAATCGTCCTCTCAGCAATCAAGGCCAGTCATGTGAAGTAAATTTTCCTTGGCACTTACGAGCGTTTCTAAAAAACAAACAAACGAAATAAACAAAAAAGACCCCCACACCAAAATTCAAATATTCTATTTTGTGGGAACAGGGAGGTTGAACTGCTATGAATCACTGACACTATAAAGCATGTTCAAAAACCAGCAGTTTTCCACTGGCACAGATGTGAAGCCAAGAATGCCTGCTGCATCCTTAGCTGCTGGCTCTTATTTTTTCCACAGTTATTTGTCTTTCATGGGACAGCTTCTATCTTCACCCTGAAGTATTAAATGAAAGCACTTATTTTTCATACGTAAAGAAGCCTGCCTCTTACACTTTAGTGTAAGAGAAGCCTCTTGTGTTTCAGCAAATAATCTCTTAAAATCTAAATTAAAACAAAGGAACTAATAACTATCTTTTATTAATGTTATTTACCCTGTGAAGCAAACTGAGCTAAAAGCATATCTGATTACTTCCAAATTCCCTAGAATTCAGTTGCTAAATTTCCCTCCAGGATGTGATTCCCATTCTTCTCTCAATGAGCAAAATAAACAGTGCTATGATAAATATCATTATTTACTCAACAAAGTGATCAAAATCATTACGTGATTTTTATTTTTTTTTAGGTCCCAGAGGCAATAAAGTGAAAACATGCTGTGATTTATTTGGGGTACTCTGAATGGTATGTTCTGTGTCAGCAGGCAAGGAAGTAATAGGATCAGGAGAGCAGAGCAGAAATGCAATCACGTCACACTAAATAATCACAAGGCTTTTAGTTTGGGTGGTGCCTTTTAAGGGGAAAAAAGGTAGATAAACATGATCAGCACAGTAGTGTCAGGGAATGAGGCACAGAGGGAAAACACACAGCACACCATCCTATACAAGCACTTACTGAATCATCTCTGTGAGGGGGTGGGGGCCGGAAGGCCGACATATCTCATTTATTTTTATGAAATGAGCATGAATCACTCACTGCCATCCCATGTTAAAAAATCCCTTGAATAATAGGTGTGGCTTAATTTAAAGAATATTTTTAAAAACACATTCCACAAAGAAAATGTTGGAGGGAAAACATATAAAGAAACAAGATAGTAAAGACTTGCGGCAGATAAAGTAGGACATGTATTCACCCAGTCTTAACCCAGTCCCTCATGCCTGGCTAAAAGGAAAAACATCTATAATAAAAAAAATTACATATCTTTTTTTCAAGATATGGCAAGTAAGACACAGCATTCTGTATTCCCTATGATGTTTTAGGCTATTAGGGGAAATAATGAGTAAAGCTGAAAGTTTCAGCAAATAGCATTCTTCTTCTACCTCCTGGAGCTAGATGTTTTACATCAGAGCCAGGTCTGGATCAAACAGTTTAGATGAAGAAAGAGCTGGCCCCTACCTCCAAACAGGAGCCCGTGTTTTTTGAAGACTTTGAAGAAACACAGTTAACTGCTTTGTCTCATTTTAATTTTCACAGATCTGGTCTTATTGAAGTTTGAAAAGAGAAAGCTATTTCTGCGGTGTTAATGCCTTGGATAGAAGAGAGAGATCCGTTTTCAAATCAAAGCCTTTAATAGCACATTTTCTAGCCCCACTAAAATGGATTTTTTCAATTACAGAAATTGGAAGAAACAGATCTTAATTGTGAAGTTCAAACTGAAGCATTTTTAAATTTGTGTTGTATTTTAATATACTGAATTAGCATGCTTGAGCTTTAACTAAAAACATCCACAGAAAAGCAATAAAAAAATGCCTTCCTACACACCTACATATACACAGTCCACTCTGACATCCTCCAGCACTGTTTCATCCTTTATGCTATCTACAGCGATTGGGGCCCATTACAGATGGGCACAAGTCCAAAGATATTAAGAAATTTGCATACTGACCATGTTCAGAAGCCAGATATGCACTTTTAAGCACAAAGATGCGTCCTACACAACAACATAAAACAGTTTCTAGCAAAACTGAGATGTTGCTAATGAATGCCCACTTCAAAAT
Organism: Haliaeetus leucocephalus; assembly: GCF_000737465.1. NCBI lineage: Eukaryota > Metazoa > Chordata > Aves > Accipitriformes > Accipitridae > Haliaeetus > Haliaeetus leucocephalus. Next base: position 233,388 of record NW_010972666.1, read on the forward strand.
GTGGTGTAAAGCACTCTTAGATATTACCACTTTTAGTGGCACTCTTAGTTCAGTCAAAGTCTGACAAGTTTCCTGTGATGAAGGGCAAGATCTTTTTGTGCAAAAGGCAGAAACACTATTAAAATTAAGGAAGTGATGACTACTAAAACCAAACAAAAAAGTCCAGGTTTTCAGGATTTGAGCAGGTGGGGTGGAGTGTCCACAGAAGTAGCATTATCAAGAGTATAAACGATAGGAAATGAACTGAGAAATACGAATAGAGAAGAAGGTTGGGTGTGAAGAACATATAGCTTTCCTGAAGTAAAAATACTAATATAACTAATAGAATAGGCAAGTCAAGTATAATTGTAATATCTCAATTAGCCAGCAGTAAGGAGTTATGTGTAAGAAGTCTTACAATAGCATTTGACTTTCAAGTCACCGCAAGTCAAAACTGCAAGTTACAGAGAAGTATTGTCAAAAAATAATGTCAAACTGCATAAGGAACACTTCTTATGGTACAGTACAAAAACTACACGTGTTAGATTCATCACTAGTGTAAGAAACAACATACAGAGGCAGAAGTCTAGGCAATAAAAAATTCCTCCCCTTTTCTTTTTTTCTCTTGCTGCCAATTGTCTGCCTGCTCAATTTTATTAACAGAGGATGGAAACATATCCCAAGTTACAATTTCCTAGCACAAGTGACATCAAGTAAAGCAGCCTAGGACACCTCTTTAAGGCTTTTCCAACCTTGCACTCAAAAGAAACTGCTCAGAAACCAACAAACGATAGTATTTATTACATGAATTCCCATTTAGCACATGAAGGTATTCCTGTATGTTGTTCCCAAGTGAAATGATGAAGATACTGAGTGACTAAAAACAGGTTTCTGAACTGCCTTTAAACATACTGGGAAGTGGAAAACTTCAAGAGTTATCTGCAAGTACAAGCAAAGTCAAAAGAGATAGTGTTAGGGTGGGTCTAAGACAGTGTTTGAGGATATCTGATGGAGAACAAATAGTCCTTCCTTTCAGGTATGAAACGTACCTGCCAAATCAGAGAACAAAAGAATGCCGCTAAAATGTGAGAAGTACCCCAGAGAAAGAAGGTTTGTTCAATTACACTACAAAAATAAACAGTATCGCAAAGTCAACGTAGACTGAAGTTAATAGATACGGCTTTTATCAGGCCTGGTATTCAGGGCAGAATGGATATAGGGAACATTTCTTAAAAACATGAATGTAAATACAAACTTTTATCAGAAATATAAAACACAAGGACAAAGGTTTGCCAAGGTCATAGAAAAAAAGACTGGCATTACTCAAATTTGATCTGACTTCCAGCAGCCAAGGAGGATAGCACTTTGTTCCAAAAAACCCCACTAATTTAAAAAAAACCAACCAAACAAATGCCACCTATAACTACTAGGTTCAGAAAAAATAATTCTCCTTTCTGTAGGAGCCAGTTCCACATTGCAGCCTACAAATAATCAATATTGCATATTGCTAGAGGAAAATTGTGCTTAGTTTCAGAGACAACTTAAAGCGATCAGTACATTAGGTAATCTCAAGCTGCCTCATACCTATAGCTTCCCTGAAACAGACAAGTATTTCCAGTATATTAACAGGGATTGCCCCCCCCCCAAAAAACGTGTTTTGAAACTAATACAGTAATACTAAACAATCAAAACTCTCAGCTGAATTTCCCTTCTTTCTCTGCATTAGGAGACAGAGAAAGGGAAACTCTCGACTCAGTCATTCAACCAAACTCCAATTTTAGCTCTTCAGACATCTCCTACTGCAGAACAACAAAACATGATTGAGTTTTGGTTTTATAGCAAGTGGTTTTTTGCTTTTTCCTGCACTTCAGACACGTTAAAAAAGTAAACAAAAACATCTGGACATACTACTTTGGGCTTCAAACAATCTAACTTTTCACTGATTTTTCAGACTTCACAATCACGAGTGTAAACATAATCAGACACAATTTAAAATGTTAATGCTTAAGTTTGGCCTTTTTGACCTCATTTTCTAAGAAAATAGGGCTTCTGTGATTGCACTGTTGGCTTGCCCCCTTGGTAAGTCTTACTGCTTTATCCCTTAGTTATTTCCCACCTCTGTACTCCAACAGCTTTTAAAACATGGCTTCACATCAGTTAGTGGCCGATGGAGAAAACAGGCCAAGTTATTGCTTCATGCAGGGGAAAAGGGAGGTAAAATTCAGCTTCCACCTATTTTGAGGGACAGGGCTAGCCTATCAAATGCCATGTGAGAGTCCTAGCCAGCCACATCTCCCTGAACCAGCTGCCCCAGATGCAGCCTCTTCCTCAAGACAAAAGACAGCAGATCTGATGCGCAGCAAGGGTATTGTAGTGCTGGGGTGGACATTAGGGCTACAACAGAGAAGCAATTATATATTATATAATGGACACTGGATGCACTGGGATAGGACTGTGGACACAGAGCATAAATCCTAGGCTACATTTCACTGTTCACAGAATCTAGTATAATTTATGATAATTCTTAGGGGTATAGGTATTTTCAAATCAAGAATATAGGAGCAGGAAGAGACTAAGATGATTTCTGGGACAATCCCAGAAAAGCAGGGAGAAAGACAGGAGTTCTGGGATAGTGCTGTTTTTCCTATTCCAGACTGTTTTTTGTTTAGCTCTTAGGGAAAAATGACTTTCACATTTCTTTATCTTTGCTGCAGAACAAGAACTCAAGAACATCTAGGGTGTTAATGGGTACATGCTATTTTTCTATGCCCAGTTAATAACGCCTGCACAGCTAACATGGACTGGAAGTCAAAGGTAACACACCCAACTACAAAACATGATGCGACTAATCATATTTCTCCCATTGCGACAAGTTCTGAACACAATTTGAAAATGACAAGCACTTTAAGAAGTGACCCAACATCATTTAAAACCAACCTTCTAAAATGGTGCTAGAGGAGTATTTGTAGCCCAAGAAGCTATCTTAAAAAGGATTTCTGCTGCTTTTTAAATACTGCATGTAATCGGGGATGCAAAATAGCGCAGGGAAATACGGCATTAGCAAAGTCACTACTTCCGTCCCCAGGCCAGTCAGGACTCAGTCTAGCTTTATGAACAGTTTGCACAGAAGACAAATGAATGTGATTATCACATTCAACACGCTTACCTCCCATCCAAAGTTTGTTTCCTTTAATGTGCTCCTTTGTACTGTCATATAGGGTCCATATCTTTCCCCAACTTCAATCTTCTTTTTGGCCCAAATCCCTAGCCCTGCCCCTGGAATCGAAGATTCTCTGAGTTCAAAATCTGGTGGGATTGGAATGTCATCAGGAATGTAGACGGGAGCTTCATAAGGTGAGCCCTCCTTGGGAGTGAAGTCCTCACTGGTGGGAAAGGGTGATGGAGGTCCGACAGGAATGGGGGACATAATACTGTCCTCTGTTTCCTCCTCTGCACTTTCGCCAGCAAGGAGATCAGGGTCGGTCTCGTACATATTATTTACAATCTCGCTGTCACCTAAAAGGGGAAACAGCAGAACAAAACACACTGAAATACTCACGTGAACATTACTTAATCTCTTCTTGGGACAGTTTCATAAAGCCTAGTTCGCATGCTTTAAGGATAGAAGTAATGGCAGAAAAAAAGATAATCCTCACCTACAGAACTCAGGTAGAACTGAGGTAAGAATATTCATGCTGGTTGCACAGTATTCAGTGCTATTGAAGGATGAGATGAAAGCTACTGGCAGGCCTGCCATGTTATACTGGATCAGGGTTACTGTAGCGGTTGTCTTTCAATAACCGAAAGAGGGAAGAAAACACAGAAGAGGTGTTCGAGGTTCCCTGTAACCATTTATTGTTTTAACTGGCTCAGTGTATTTTGTAGAGGAAATAAAAAAGAAATTAAGGTAAAATCTGACTTAAGTTTGGCAAGAACTGTTTGCCTAGTACTTGGGGTTCTTGGGTTCAATGCGTCACACCACAGAAGCCGTGGCTGATGTGACCTTCCAGCTACATTTCAGCAACGCACCTTTTCAGGTGTAACAAAAGCATCGCTAGTCTGTAATGCTACTTTAAGACTAATATGTCCTACTTGCTTAAACAGCAAGCATTTTAAGCTACACTCTCAACCACAGTACAGGTGTTGGTTCACTGAACTCCACAGGACGGGGATCTGGTTTGCAATACTGCTACAACGGTCAAAGAGAAAGCTAAGGAAAAGCTGTACACTTCCCTCTGTTCCACACAACATCTCATAAACTAGACAGAAACAGATTAGCCCAAGTAGTATTATTACATTATCCTCTAAAAAGAAACCCAAGCACTTAAAAACATGAGCCTAAAATGCTTATTTAATTTCATACTATTCAGGACGTAAGAGTTTCAGAGGCAAGTCACTATTTCTTTTTTCCTTTTTTAAAACAATGATTCCACAAAAGCATCAGCAGAACGGCAGCTGGTTTTCCTATGCCTCAATTTCTTCAATTGTATAAGGTAGTAGAAAAAAAAAAACCAAAAAACCACAAAAAACCCACATAAGAAGATTTGAATGGGATGTATGTAGAATAAAGGCAAAATTTTAAGGAGGAGTTAACATTACTAGCCAGAATTGATAAATGCACCTAGTTAGAAATACCACGTCAAATCTTTCATGCTTAGCATCTTCAGCATAATTACAGCACTGTTGAGCTCAGTGCCTACAAAAGACTGGGAATCAAATTAGTCTGGAGGATAGGAAGAGAGCGTGCGTATGTGTGTGTTCGGGGAAAACAAACAACACACACACACACACACACACACAAAGTAAATACCCTTAATCCTGCAAGGATTTTTAAGCTTCATTTTCCAGCAACAAAATTATTACACTTCAGAGAATTACAAGTCAATTCCATTATTAAACTTGTAACAACATGCATCCATTTTCTGGTTTGATATTGGCTTGTACAATCTAAAAATATTCTTCAAACATCCCTTCCTCTTCCATCACTTGCCAAAAACAAATAATTTGAGACATGTTTACCAGAATGCACTGAAAGAAAACTAAATAAGAAAAAAGTCTGTGAGCACAGGAGTTGACTAAGAAGTTTTCAGAAAAATACTTTTAACCGGAAAATGATAGTCTGCTGAATCCAAAATGCTTCATTCAGACACGCATTTCAGTGATTTCACGGCAGGATTCTGCTTGCTGGGTGCAGTTCTGCTAAGAAACTGCCACATTTCCTCCAAATTCACTGATGGATCAACCAAAGAGGCCAATCTTCCAAGGTAGCCTTTGCTGTAAGGACTCTCAGGGCTTCCTCCAGCTATCTTCTTCTGTACAGATGGGATTCTACAAGTCCACCAGACTTGCAGTTCTAACAGAGACTTGGCCACATTTCCACATGAGGAGCCTGGGCAACACAGCTGGAGCTCCGTTTTGACTCTCCCCCCTCTGTCACAGGGCCAGTAAATGCAGGGAATCATAGCTGAGCGGATGTCAGATCTCAGAACCCAAGAATACATTTCATTTTTCTATTTTCAGAACCAAACACTCCAATCATTTCAAAATTAATCGTCCTCTTTCCTCCTTCATTTTCCTGACCACACAAAATTTGTAAATTTATCTTGCAATTGCAAAATTACAATTTTTTTTTGAAAAAATATTATTATTTTTTACCAAATTCCCCAAAGACAGAAAACTCCATTTTTTGACCAACTTTCCCTTGGACTGGTATACAGTGGGATTCCCACAGTCAAACCACATTCTGATGTACTTGTGTTTGGAATATACTTATTCTTATGAAATGCAGTTATTATTGTGATACTAGTGCTGAAAGCTCCTATTCAGCCTGATTAACCAGCCCTGCTTAGAAGAGAGCTCCTTCTTCAAAGAATTTACAAAGAGATAGAAGGGGAAATGGTTTGTAGAGTCTTACAGGTGAGACACATAGCTATAGAGAGAATAAACATGTTGCTAACAGAGCTGGAAAATGAACCCCGGGTCTTAGCAGATCACCTTCATGAGGAAAGCATTCTCCTCCTCACCCCAGAGGTAGAACAGAAAGGAAAGAAGTCTGCAAGTTTGCCATTACAGCTGCTGCCTGAAAAAGTACCTTCACCAGAACTTCCAACCTCACAAACACCTATATTATCTATGAATAGATGAGATTTCCCCCCCCCGCCCCCGGTAAGTGGACAAACCCAGAGCACGGTAATTTGGAGAAGCATCGCCATAGTTTGCAATCCAAACACAGACCTACAGTCACTGCTAACCAGGCTTCAGTTATAACAGAAGTGTTTCCAATCAGTCTCTCCTAGCTTGCTGGAAAGTCAAAAACTTGAGTTCTTTTTAAGCCTCCAGAAGTACACTACACAACAGTATATTATTTCCATTTATGAAATCTTGAAATCTTTGGGTTTTTAAGGTTTGATGTTATAGGTTTATAATTGTGGCGATCATTCTGAAATATTCTTTGGGCAGCCAAAAGAAGCAATTCAGGGGTGAACAGAAAAAAAACATGCAAGCTGCTGTCTTAAAACCAAAACCAAAACCCACGTCACTAGTTTCTCTTATCCGCTGCAGCATCTGCATTCTGACTATAAAACCTTGAGGACTGATTTCCTGAGCCAAGCTGGTCTGCTGCACTAGACAGCTCCTACGCAGCGATGCAGAGATGGATCGTCAACAAACCAACAGATTTGCAACTAGATAGGTCATCGATAGATTTTAAGGACCGCAAAGAGGATTTGTGCTAATTCCGTATGACCTCCTGCATTACTTAGACCGCAGGGCTCCTCTGAATTATTTCCATCTTCGAGATCAAGAGGCGGTACACAGTTTATCTTTTAGGCTGAAAAAAAACCCCTACTTTAAGATTTTCCAGCAGTGGCCAATAAGCCTTGGTACACAGCTCCACTGCACTACTACCCTTTTGCCCAGTAGTGATTACTGTTAAAGGGCTTGTACAGCACCCCCCTCCCCACACACACAAAGCACACAGTTCGACAGCAAGTGCTAATGGGGGAATTATAAGCCCCTTTGTCTCCTCTCTCCCTGGCAAGCGGTCTGCCTCCTTTTTACCTTCCGCATTCAACATCTCTCCCTTTTCAATTTTTGAGGATGTCACCTCTTAACCTCTTGAATGAGCTACATAGGATAGAATATCTTTCACTGAAATGTGTGTTTTCAACCCTTTAAAGACTCCTGACTGAACCATCTGTGGTTTTTCAACAACTTTTTTGAACTATCTATATTAGAACTGGCTAGAGGATTCCAGGATCATCCAAGTGAGCACTAAATCCAGAGAGAAATTTTCCAAAGGAGCTCCACTGAAGACAACAGACTTAATCTTTGGGATGCATTTACCTCTTCAGATTGTTAGTGCTAAACAGGGCCTTTTACAGATTTTACGATCTTTATCATACAAAGTATAACACTTTAACAACATACGCTGTACTTAAGCGAACAGTTATTCTGGCATCATAAACCATTTAAACATAGAGTTATCAGAATTGGACTCTTATATTTCCTATATCTGAAACATGATACACATATATATTTAGTTCCAACTTTCCAGTGCACAAATACCATTAACGAAATGTCCCTCTAACTAAAAATGAGCTTTTTCACTCTAATGGTTTGAGATTAAGAAGAAAGTAAGTTTCAGACATCTTCCCTGAAGGCTACTAGGAAACAGAAAAGTAATTACTATGTATCTTCCAAGTTTTGCCACATTAATTGGAGTACTTGTTAGCATATTAAAATACCTTATTTGAATTGAATGTGATGAACTAATGATATTCATATGCCTCATATCAAACTGAAGCAGAATCGGTATTACTTCCAAATATAGGGGGTTTAGCTGGCAAGAAAACTGTAGTTTTAACAGAAAGTTGGGTAAAATGTAAAAAGTAATATTCTAAAATACCACTCAGTAAGAAAATTATGATTCATTGTGTAAAGCAAAAATGGTTCGCATGAAATTACAGTTAAAGTTAGCTGTAGCTATACCATAATAAATCCATAGCTATTAATCACAAATTAAACCTGAATTAACAAAAATACAAGTATTCCCATCAGCTAGTGCATCAGCTTTGTAGCATACAATTTCAGCCATTAACTGAAACTCAGAGTGGATTATTATTTCCTTCCAATTCTGTAGTTCACAGAGCAAAAAGGGATGTTTGTTAGTACGCAACTTTTTCAACACTAAACAAAAGACACCCTATCTGTTGAAAGGGAAAGCACCTCAAGGAATTGCAAATAGTGCTTACTTATGCACCAAAATATTATTCTAACAGGGAAGTCTCAGAGCAGAACCTCTAAAAGAGGCACAGTGAAATGCAGAATCAGATTTAATAGAGGGAATCGGGCAAAAGAAGTGGCAAGCAACCGAGATGGATGAATAAATTGACTTGGAGAAAGGCAAGCTTTAGGCAGGTGACCAGCACTGATCAAAAATTCAGCTGAGCTTTCCAGTTCTGATTCTGGAAATTCTACCCGATAGGAATAAAACTAGTATAGAGATGGTCTAATTCATTAATTTAATGTTAAGTAATTTCCACCAGTCAGAAAGTTATGCAGGGACTGAACAACTGCTCTTGATCAAAAAAATGAGTGATACCCAGAGTAATTCTCAAGCACTCCCATCAAACAAGTGGTGATGATCTGGCAGCATCTTTCAGTAGGCCCCAGCATTTCATAACATGAACCCTTACTATGAAGAGTCAACAGAGCTAAGGTAGGTAAAGATTCAGGGTAAATAAGCAGAGAACCAGGCCTTTTGACTCTCCTATACTAACAGAAATATATAGTATTCAAGGGCCATTCTCCGGATGTGGCCTGTCTCACCATCTACAGGTGTAAAGGCATCTCTGTTGACCAGGTCCTGCAAGAACACACCTCTGATGATGCCAAACGTCAGTATAAACACGAAATAAGCTTGAGAAGCAACTTACACAACCAGTTCCGAACATGCTAAAGAGAAAGGAAAAAAAAAAAGCGGGGTGGAGGGGAACAAGTCCCAGGGAGCCTGAAATACATAAGAGATAGGAAGCTTAAAAGTGAAAACGGTAGACTCAGAAGGTCATAATGTTTGGGGATTTTTCCAAGAGGAGTCAATAGCTAAGCTACAACATTCATATGTAATGAAAACGGAGCTTTTTTTTTTTTTTCATCCGAAAAGGAAAAAAAAGGGGGGGAGGGAAACAGATGAGGGGGGAAAGAAAAACACATTTGTCATACAATACAAGTAGTTGAAGTATTTTGGGAACAGATTTGCCATCTCTCAATTAAACATGAGGCAGCATGACTGTGCTTTCATTGCACAGTAGTTTCCACTATGATAACAAGTCCAACAACCGCCTCATTGTGGACCACGCAGAAATGAGAGGGACTCCCACAGTGCATATTAATGACTGACCTCTGATGTAATCGGGGGGGAGAACTGCACCCAACAAAAATTACAGTTTTCACTGCAGCATGGAAGACAGTTCTTGCTGCCAAACAGAAACCATCAGGGAAGAATAGCTGAAAAAGCACGGCTCGACTTAAGGTATACATACTACATCTCTTCTATATCCTCAGAATACACCTTCTGTGTGAAAGACACATCTCCTCCTCTATTTTTTTTTTTAATGCCTAATAAAGATTTTCCTGAGTTCATGCCTAAGAAACCTGGTGGCAGACTTTACTGAAGAAGAGGATTTTGATTCCTTTGCCAACATTTTTTTGCTGCAGCTTTTGAGAAATACAGAGAACTGTCTGCTACAGCTTACAAATGTTTCCTCTGCTAAAAAGTGCAACCCTCCTTACTCAAACATGTCACCAGAAACAAGCTTTCATAAGTATGATATACTCCATAATCCTGAAAATACTTGTGGTTGCTGTAAATGTTTTCTCTCCTAGTATTAGCAAGTCAAATTATTTTCTACTCTATGATTAGCCTCTTTTGCACTTAAGAAACAGGAATTCCAACTGAGTTGAAAAGCAAAACTAGGTTTATTGGAGCACGACCTGTGAAAATTTTCAAGTGATACAAGTAAAGTATAAAGACACCTTGCTACTGAACACTGTTAATTTAATTTCTTCTATGGGACAATCAGGGCAGTTCTGATTAAATTTTAATTTACTCTGAAGTTGAACCCAGATCTGACTGACCTCCTATTTCAAGAGAAATCATGAAACACAGGTAATCTTTTCCTTCTGCCTTTTAAGTTGCTAAAATCAGTTATCAGGGACTGGCAACAAGCATGAAAGGACAACTAAACAGAACATTTTCAGGTCACGATAGTTCTGGTACAAGAGATAGCATCTGTGTGAGCAGAATCACCAAACAGGTCTATGTATGCACATTGGGTTTGTCACCACAATCTAATATTTAGATCAACAGCTTTTACATAGTATTCATTAACAGCCAGGGCCATCGGGAGAAAACCAGAGGTGTTCCTGTAACCTGTCACTCCTTTTGTCCGCTGCCAAGCAGAGCCGTTCGGTCAGAACGGGCACCTACCCTGTATCTGCCCAGGAGCCGCAGGAGGCAGCGGGCATTCGCACAGCACAGCTCCGTGTCTGCCCTTCCTATCGGCTGTACTTGCCTCGTCCAGAAAACATTATCGGGGCAAAACTCCCGGCAGCGTGCCTCCTGAGCCTGGCTCTAAAGTGGAAGTCCTGCTGTGAAAGAGCTTCCAGAGATATTGGGTAGATTTCACTAAAACATACAGATGTGCTAGCAGATCTTCTCCACAGGTCATGTTTATTCCAGGGATTTTAGGCAAATTCAGCAGCTGGGGTTTAGTTTTGATTAGAGCTGAAGCATCTGCGACAAGTCCATCTACTCGCACTACTTCTTCAGTACTGATTAAGCCTCCTTAATTTCTGGTAATCACATTGCTCACAGGCCTATAATCATTGCACTGCAGAATCTTCTAGATTGCCCTCCCTGCATATTGTACCGTTCATCAACCTCAGTGCTCCTCTCAGCATTACTCTAGATGTAACACAACTGGTTAAAAAAAAAAAAAAAAAAACAGAGAACATCTTGTTGTTTAGGAACAATCTTCATTTCTACTGAGTTTCATCACAAATCAGCTGGCTGCTATTTGAGAGCTGTATGTGGGATGTGGCCATTCACTGATGACAACCATGCTGTCCTACATCTGCCCCTCTTCTAACGGCAAGTACTTCAATGCTCTGGAATGTCTGGTTATGTGAAAAGCAGAACAGAAATACAACTTGACCTTATTGTTATTGTCATGAAACTAAAATTAGTCCTTCAAAGCTCACTAGCAAAATTACTCAATAAAAAGACCCACTGAAAGGTTGTTTCCACAGATAATCAGATATGGGCACAGGCTTAAAATCTGTGTGACACCAATGAGGTTCTTGCAACAATGAGAGTGATGCTTTAGTATTGGTGAGAGAACTCATGAATAATCTATTTAGCAGCTGTAATGAAAGAAAAAGAAAGTCTGATGTTAAAGGAAATGGTGGCAGAAGAGACAATGTGTTAGATTTCGGGGGGGGGGTTGTAGGTTTTGTATTTGTTTTTTTAATACATTTATTAATATGACTATTATATAACATATAATTTTCCGCTAAGGAAATCCTACTTGTCTGAAACGACTAAGCATCTTCTACGCTCAGGAACATTGCAAAGAGCATCTCCAGCTCCTTCACTAGGGACACTTACAGAGCACACCAGGAATGAATTTGTACTGGGCAACCAATGTCTGATCAGTACGCACAATCTGCCTTGAATTTCACTGACCTTGAAATAAATATAAAACTGGGCCTGATCCTACATTCCTTCGGCACTCAGAACTCCCATCGAGAGCAATGGGAATATCAAGAGCAAAGAGAACACAGGACCGAGGCCGTAACACTTTTGTCATACTCCACAGCATTGTGCTGTTGGCTGACACAGGGTGACTTTCCAAGCTCAAATTTGGCAGACAGCTCCAGAACGGCATGTTCACAGAAAACACCTCATTTTTACTTGTGCATAAAATAACAGTGGGCTGAAGTCCACAATGCTGCCAGGTCAGAGGATGCTCTTGTCAAATTGGTCTGTATTAACACAACGTATGTGTAAAAAACAGGTATTTTTATTTTCTAAACAACAAGGAGCAGAATTACAGGCACACACTGAACTCATACTTTGCCTCAGAAGCTAACCTGGAATCTCAGGCCCAAGAAAAGAATTTGAGCAAAAGTGTAGAAAATACAAATATGCATGCAGAATTGTGACTTCGTACCTAAGACTGAAACAACACAGTGATAGATCGACAGACTCTTTTTCCTTAGGGATTAATTGGGTGTTGAAAGTTTTTTTTAGTTCATTATTCAAAGTTTGCAACTCATTCCTAGCTGTAAGTTTAGAAACGCATACAGGTATTAAAACCGTAGCGTTCTCTAGAACTTGTTTGTTATTGGGCTATTATAACATAAAAGGTATCATCAGAAAAATAGCCGCTACGCCAGGACTTCCCCAGGATTCACTCCCATTTTTCTGACTCTGGAGGAAGAGCAGTGAGCGACCTCAAACATCTTTTCCAACCCAAAGAGGGATGTCGCCACCACCTTTACAACTCTGCGGAACGTATCAAGGTTCCTCCACTGTATGGATTCTCCTTCCAAAACATTCCCCAGGGAAGAAAACAAAACAATCAAACAAAAAAATTCCAGATACAGTGCTACGTTTGAAATAAGGCACGGGCTATTTCACACCTCCAGAAAACAAGACCGCCTACATTTTTAACTCTGGGGTGACAGGATTCTGCCTCTATTTGCTGTACACTTAGTATGTTTCATCAGCAAAAATAAAGTCATTTTTATGACTGATTTGTAGACCAGCAGAGCTGGAACAAATCATCAACATTACAGCCTAATTCAGCCAAGAGTGCAAATACTTACATTAAGCAAGTATGCGCTTAACTACTGCCAACAACTGACAGGGTTCATTACCTCTGAATATTGTGCTGCCCATCTATAATTTATTTCAGGCAAATTATAACAAGTTCCTATCCTATAACCTGCCTTACTCCATTCGGAATTCTGCATGAGCCTCGCCGCCCGCTCTCGCTCTGTCCTGAACAGGACGGAAAGCTGACAGCCAGGCACAGACCAAAACTTAGAAGACACATCTATAAATCACGAAGGACACTTGAAAGCACCAAACAGCACCCACCCAAACAGGGACTTCAGAACAGTGAATGATCTCAGTGATCAGATTGCCACCTGATGGCCACAGCTGAAATACAATAGAAAATCAGAAACCTAGTCCCTACTTGGACTGATTCTGTCTGGCCTTGGTTACAACGCCTGATTTCCACAAATTTCAAGCACTTCACAGCACCAGGAACTGGCATCTCATCTCACACAGGCTCACGTTCTTTAGGAGGCAGGTCTTCTGCAGCATGCTTCGCAAAGGGCAGCATCAAAATAGAAAAGTCAAGCTGCCCCACACAATGCTCAATAAGACTCCATTACTCAGTTCATCTAGGAATGATTTCCCAGTTGCTCTACTGGCAAAGGTAACCAACTGTTGGCAAGACAGTTCACCTACAAAGGCACGTTTCCCTGAACACACAGACTAAAGAAAAGAATGGCTGGTATTAGTAACACTTCAAAGAGTTTGCATGTGTAAGCCAAAGACCTAAAATTCAGTGCAAGACCATCTCTGGAAGCTAGTCTAAAATACTCGGGTTTCCTTCTGCCAGAAAGGATGCAAATTAGTGCCAAAACGGTGGTGACAAGAATTACTCCTCTTGTATTAAGGATGGGACTGAAGCATTAAATGCTTCACGGCATACAAAGAAGGCTTTTGCTCCATCCACAGACAATATTCATTTAATGGTAATGGCTGTAAAGAAAGGACAATAAAGAATAAGTTACTTAAGACTCTTGAGCCTGTCACATAATTTCTTCCTTCCATTCATTGCAAGAACCTTTCTCCTCCACCTAAGCTGTACTGGTAAGTATCTACAGCATTTGCTAGTGGATGCTGGTCAGAAAGCAACACATTCAGCAACCAAAACAGAAACTGCCGAAGAGCCACCTCCTGTACACACGTGGGGGCCAGTGCTCTGCACGGTTCTCAAGACTACGGAGCGATGCTCTGGAAGGTTTTCCATAGAACTCTAACTGTCACAGGAGGAAAAGTAAATTCTGCTTTCAAGGAACCTTTAGAAACATCTTTTTTCTCTTTCATTCATCCATGAAAACACTTCATCTTCACAAGTTTTACAGTTGAAAATAGACTCAGGCAATAAATGCACAAGGAGGGAAGTGGTCACGAATGGGAAGTGGGTTTGCCAACATGCCACTGTGCCAAAGGAGTGCCACACGATCTGTTTTGACCTTTGAGAAATTATACCGCTAATACAATCCTCTATTTAATTTTTTAGTTTAACGGGCACTTCTGCTAAAACTTGCTGTAATTTTGTCTATTTTTTCCTCCGTAGATGCTCAACATATCCAGCTTGAAATAATATTTTTCTTCCCTTCGGTTATCTCTGATTCCACCCCACCCCAAAATCTTGGGCCTTGAATAACAGATGACACTAATACATAAAGCACATTAGATATATTTCTCAATGAAGTAAGCCTGTTTCTTCTTTAGAACACATCCATAGGTTTTCACAGGCTCCCTGGCCTTATTATCTCAAAGCACCCAAAATGCTACAACTAAAAGGAACTAGGAACAATCAAAATGGTTCTAGGTGAAGATCTGATATTTCGTATTCCCTGCTCAGGACAGAACAGGGGCACAGTTGCAATAGGCTAAGTCACAAGTTACTGGCTTTGCTCCAACTGACAAACCAACCAGCTAAATTCCACTGAATAGGTGTGCATATAAATTTCAGATTCAGATTCTGCTGACCTCAAATCATTTGAATACACAGTCAGATCTGAGCTGACACCATAATAAACCCTTCTTACCCAGCTCTAGCGCACATCCAAACTCCAGCTCTCTTAGCTTGTTGGCCTGTATTTTCCCTTAAAAGACTGTAAGTATATTTTATTTACATACTACGAAGCATAGTATTTCAGGAATGCTCAAGAAGCAGGAAGATGCTGATCTTGTAAAAAGGATCCTGGAAATGACTGGTCAGGTAACACAGTCCTGACAGACCCAGCTGTTGAAAAATCTGACTGCTAAGCTCACTGTAACTCTGTACCATCACTTTGTGGCAATTAACACCTGTTCTGACAAACCCGTGCAAATTATGCCATCCCAAAACACTCGCATTTGCAGGACTACTCATGGAAATTTTTATTTATATGTGCCATTGAAATTAAGTCCAAAGGAGACACAAGTTTTAACACATCTCCTGTGCAAAATTTCAGAAAAGAGCAAGTTATGTGCACTTCTCTCGCAACAGGAAACTCTCACAGTTACGGCTATATTTGAGTGTCCTAGCCTATGATCCCAATTACTCCATCTTTGCAATTGGTGTTTAAGGACATAATACATGAAACTTCGCTGAACCTCTGTCTAATGTAGAACTGCTGAAGAATACATTAAAAAACAATTTAGTCCTGGAGAATACTAAAAACTGCAGAGTTATTCAGAGATGGAGACAGTGAGGGATGAGACAGGCAGGAGAAGGAGGCAGGACAAATGAAAAGGAAAAGCACTATGATAAAAACTAAACATTTGCAAACATAACACCATTTCCATGTTTACTTTGTCTATTAATTTTTCAAGTTTCAAATTTCTGGTCTGTCTTGTCTTGATTGCAACTATACCTCTGAAAGCAGATTCAAGTTCTTTTATTAAAAAGAAACAGAAAACACCTTACATCAGCAGTGAACTGTTAAGAACAGAGAATGACTGAGTACAGAGCAGAAGAGCTCATCAGATGTATTTTTCGACAAACACTCTAAAAAACCAGTTGCTTCAGAACTTGGCTGTAAGAGGAACAGGTATCAAGGATTTAAAGTGCCTTTGGTTTTAAGTAAAAAAATTAAGTGTTTTCTTTTATTAAGGGATTTCTGCTGGCAGAAATGAAGAATAAAGCTTGAAACAGTATTTCAATGTGTTCCTTAATACACATTTTCCTCTAGTAAAACCAGCAGGGAAAGTGTCCAAATTACTCTCCACTAAATGCCAGTATTATATTTCCAGTAAAAGTCTAGTTCGACCAGGCATCAAAAATATTTCCACATAAGAACCTTTCAGAATCAAACTCTTAAGAGAATGTTGCTGTCCATAACTACACTTCCCCTGTTCTGTGTTGTGTTTTGTTTTACATTTGAATTCAAGGTGACGTTTCTACAAATTGTGCTGTTAAAAAATTAATTCAGTGCATATTTGGATGCAGTAGATGAAGTAGGTTCTTTTAAGCAAAAAAAAAAAAGCTCTACTATCTTATTATTAAAGCCACTGGAAAAAATATTAGCCTTTGGGATTTCTGTCTCTAAACTATTTACAACATAATAGCTCCAACGAAGCGTCACAATAAATGTACAGTGTATTGCACATACAGTCGTAACAAACATTTGTGAAGAATCTATAGAAATAATACAACAGAAAGAAAATCTGGAAAGAAAGAGATGGAAGCCTAAAGAAAATGCTCCACTTCGTAAAGAAAAATCATAATTGCTTTTCAGTGGTTTGCTTATTTTTGCTACAAAATACCTCCCCTTTAAAAATCTATAAAACTATAGAAATGGTCCTATTCTACAGAAATTTCCTTGCTGGAAATGCAGTAAAGTGGAACTTTAAAAATGACTGCAAGATAAATTCTCCACTAAGAGAAATGTTACCTATTTAGAATAAATAAATAAATGCAGTTAGACTAGCTCTCCAAAAACTAACAAATGATGCTGGATATTTCTCTCAGTCCTGGATGTCAAACCATAGAACAAGAATAAAGCATTTGTAAGTCTCCAAAAGGAGACCTTGCAATTGGAATTCACATCTTTGCCAAGTGAAAGCTTTTCGGCTGTTGTCACCGTCTCATTGTCATTCAACTCACTGTGGGTTCCCCAGGGTCCAGAACAGGAGTCCTGGCATTATTAACATAGCAGATTAATAGCAGTGGGAAAAGACATTTTCACAAACATGCTAAATATTAATATTAATCGATAACAATTTATATTTCCTAACATGAGCCAGACAAACATACCCCAGGCATGGAGGAGAGGAGGGAGGGCAGAGCAAGGAAAGGGACAGTGTCAACAGACTATACAGAATAAAAGGGAATCAGTGAATCAATGCAGGACAGAGGACTGAGCCGTGAGGTGGGTGTCAAAAGCAGAGCTCTATTTTCAGAGGCACAGAGGCACACATTTTAATGCCACAATATAAGTTGGATTTTCCATCCCTGGCCAAAAAATTTCCAGTGAAGCTCACCAATTTTATATTGTACAATAAACAGCAGAGCTCTGCAAAAACAGTGAAAAATTGCTTCATACTATTTTTACCATCCTGAGTAACACTGTACTCAGCAAACCGTATTTTCCTCAACACTCATAACACTATATGGATGTTTTTTAAATTCAGATATGCATAAGGTCACCAAATTTCTAGATTTGTTTTGCAAGCTATTTTCTACCACCTACCCCTTCTATTTTAAAGCCAAAAAAAGCTGCAAAACTTGTTGCATTTTTCCTAATGGATTAATCCAGTCAGACTTTCAAAGACTGAATTTTAAAAACTTTTCTCATTATCTCACATACTTTTTAATTATGAACAGCAGAAGCAGAACACACAGTCCTATTGCTAAAGAGGTTCCCAAATTATCCACTCCCCAATGTCTGCATTGATTAAACCAAATCAAACCATTTCGGCTCAAGACCTCTCACAGCAGAACATAAATCCCACTCGGTCACCGAGCTGGGTCCTCCTAGAGCTGTGTATGACCGGTGGAGTTCTTATTCACAAAATTCATGGGCACATTTTTGCAGCAGCCTCAAACTTCGGTTTGACCCAAGAATGTTTTTTCCAGACCTGAAGGTCAAGTGAAGATCTGTGCGAAAACTCCTCTTTGTACAGAAGAGGCTGCCCGAGTTCCGCCCCAAACAGGATACACAAAGGGTTGTCAAACATTAAGCTGAAGCTTTTCTCTCTGGAGATTTTACACAAGCGCGTTAACTGGCACGCTGAATGCGCACACACTGTCTCTGTGCGCAGATGACAGCAAACCTTACGATCGCCAGGACGGACGAGGATACAGCACCGCACCACCGCCGCTGCCGAACTCCTCGGGAACGGTTCCGCCTCGACGTACACCGTAAGCCCCTGAGCTGGGCTGCCCCAGGTCGCTGCCCCAAATCTTAGCTCAGGACCTGGGGCTGGTGCGTGACGCCCCGATGTGCTGCCTGGGTTACCAGTAGATCTGACTGCTTCCCACTCCAGATGCATACGTTTCCACCAGCTAATTCCTGGGTTGGGGGGGCAACAGGCTTGCTTTACCTGTTATCGGAAAGTACCCTGGCTTTGGCTGCTGCTCCTGAGTTTCTACTCGCAACCCTCAACTTTTCTTCGTGAGAAAGTGTGGTTTGGCCCCAATCCCATGTCACTGTCCCCAGCCAGCAATGAAGAATAGGCAGAGCTCTGTAGAGAGGGCTCTCTGGTTAGACCGTGAAAAGTTCCCTCCAAGAGAGACCTTAACCACAGAGACAAGTTTCTCACATTAGACGAGGGCTGGGAGCAGAGGATTCTGTTCAAAAAATCAACTAGAAATGGCTTTCCCGCTTTCTGTGGATTCGCTTCCGAAGCGCACGGAATGCTGCGGGGTTTTACAGCCAGCTCCTGACTGGGTTTTATTTGGGTTTTATTTCAGTGCTCCCACACATCCTTAACTTGCCTCTAGAGCCCACCAAGCCTAATGGTGGCCATGAAACCGCAACGAGAGTCACAAGTAATTGTGTTTTCTCTGTGTCCCGGGCATCTAGAGAGCCCTGTGATCATATTGTCCGTCCTTTTTTCACAACCATCAAAAGCAGGAATTACCAACTGATTTTTCTTAACAATAATTGCCCATAAATTGATGGTGCAGCTTTATGGAGGGAAAAACATTGCAACAATCAAGCACTATGACAGCAACCGAACCTCAGATTAGCATCTGACCTTCGTGGCCGAGATGTACCTCTAACTAAATCCATTCAGTCAACTTCCAACTTGCATTTAACCTGTCAGATTCTGAACATGCAAATAAGGAAAATTCAGCAAAGACTGGCTTAGAGGTCTACAAAATATTTCCCACCATTAGGCTGAGGAGCCAAGTTACTGATATTATGGGAACAAAACCAACTCCTTTCCTAGGCCAAGCACCTTTCCTCTGGCTACCAGTGCTCTGATGGATTACAGAAACATTTAACTACTATGAAAAAATGGAATTTTAATGGGGCAAGCAATGACAGTAAGAAACACAACTGGTTTTTTAAATCCTGTTCTCTGCAGAGATCTCTCTCTATTTCTCCTCAAAATGTTTCACATCCTAGTTTCATTAAATGTTTGCGTTGTGAGCACCTCTGCAGAGACTACTGTTTGGGGCATTTTTTTCCTGATTGCTCAAGTGCTCTTTAAAGACAGGCTTTCCTCTCTATAAGAAAAACAAAAGTACCTGACAAAGAACTAAGCATATGTTTAATCCTAGTGCTTTTTTCTACTAAAGTCTATTTACAAGTCACTTCTGACTGAGAAAGTGCTCCTAGACTTTTTCTGCAAAACGTAGGACAGGAATGACGGCAAATTCAACAACTGACAGTGGGACATAACGCTACATATAATCCTTCCCCAACACTTTGTGAACAAATACTATCAAACAGGTAGGTCTCCTGAAGATTTTGCAGATGGGGTAGAGGACTTGCCCAAGGAGCTGTGAATAAATGTCAACCAACAGCGGATACGTTCGTAGGAATCCTCACAATCTCCAATGGAAATTTGACCGATGCCAGGGAATTCTGCGGTAGTTTTAGACCCATTCAATTCACAATCACACCACAGTATTCTTATGGCTTAGCTTGACAGATCCTTTAATGTTCTTTTTAAGCTGATTTCATTAGATTCTGGTTTAAGTCAGAATCTGGGAAGATGTGGAAGCATGAGGAAGATGGGGCGTTTGCAGGGCACATACCCACATCCAGACAGAGGTACGCTATCCCGCTTCCCTCTGCTCTTTTCCAAAGCAATCTTGGGTGTTGCACCCACCACCTGGCCCTATTTAAAGCCACTACATTATTCTAAAAAGGATTATTTATACTAAAAACGCTCCTGGGACTACTGTATTTGTATTTCAGGGCTGCTGCATCCCCTATTTCCTCACTGCTTTAATATAGCCTGAGGCAGAGCGGGTGAAATGACTTGCGATGCCACTGTAATTTTTATCAAGGCTTGTTCCTGGTAAAAAGCCTCTTTGTTTCAAAGAAATGTGATTTGGCCTTTTTCCTCCTCTGCTCTATTCCTTGGTTAATATACCACTTCCACTTGCCCTGGGGCTAAGAAAGGTATTCCATGGAATTGGTCAAATCTCACTGTTTTTCTTCTAAATCACAACTGGCTTTTTTTCCTCGACCCTTGCTAAGCACTAT
The DNA here is from genome assembly GCF_000737465.1 of Haliaeetus leucocephalus. Taxonomy (NCBI): domain Eukaryota; kingdom Metazoa; phylum Chordata; class Aves; order Accipitriformes; family Accipitridae; genus Haliaeetus; species Haliaeetus leucocephalus. The sequence goes on from NW_010972666.1 coordinate 253,887, forward strand.
CTAAGCTGACAGTCTGAACTTGAGATTTTATTTGTGCCTTAACTCTTCAACTCCTGGATTTTAACAGTCACATGGCCACGTTAAAGAGATGCATGTCAGGACTGGTCAGTCTGATACGGCAAAGGAGACTGCAGTGATTAAGAGCAAGACAGGAAGGAGAAGCTCTGGCTAATGTTATTTACTATTTGAAGCAAATACAGACATCTCTGAAAGAGGTATATTCAGCCATGTATTCATTTACTATAAATTCAAAAATTAATATCTTCTGCCCAGCTGACAACTTCCAATCTCATTCATTAGTTTCAAACACTCTTCAAGTATAATTGCAGGAGAGTATGTTAGAATAGAATATAAAGGGAAAAAAACACATAATGAAGTATGCAAGAAATTTGATGTGGCATTGTGGAAGCTCCAATTCCACACTGAAAACAATTCTTTCAGAGATACGTATTGCAACAGCTTGATGTAAGTTAAAAACAGCATGGATGCTTTAAAAAAAAAAAAATTGTCATTGTTCTCCTCAAATAAAAAGTCCAGACTAACAAAAATATACAAAAGAAAAAAAGAAAGGGGAAAAAAAGAGAGAGAGGAAAAAAAAGCGGTACAGATAGCTAATGGATTCAAACACATTGGATAAGCAGACTTTGGCTGCCAGAGGCAGATCCTAAGTAAAGAGAATAGGGCTCCCTCAAGTAAAAGGCATGATTAAAATTACAATTAAAACCAAAAAAACCACAACACAACAAAGAAAAGAAACCTGAGTCTTGATGGCTTCACCATTCTTTTGCTAGACTGGTTCTTCTAAGGAGATGCCACCATAACAGCATTTGCTTTAGGAAAGCTTAAACCTTTTCCCAAGTGACATTAGACTTCCAGCCTCCTCTTCTGGAAATAAGACATAAACCAAATCCTGCAATAAGCCCTCATCAGGGACCTTCCTGGACCTCTAAGGAGTCCAACAGAAGCAACAAACTGTAGCAATATGGAATACTGAGTTATAGCGGTACACGATAACTAAAGCAATGAGCCTTCATACCAGGTGAGGCAGCCAACCTCTATGAAACAGAGTTTGGAAATGGGATCCAAAGCTTAACTTATATGACTTAAATGTTCATACATAGATGAACCAGGGAAATTTTGCTGGGCAGCTAGGGCTTCTCCCTTCTGCATCAGTATCTACAGAACAAGGAACCGATATGGAAACGCTTGGAGAAATACTATTGTTTCAAAACTCCTCACAGCAATCCCATAAAAAATGATACAACTTTGAAATTTTATTTTACTGGAAGAAAGGTATAAGTTCAGATTTTTTTTTTTTTTTTTAGTAACATGCTCCAAAATATTTCAGTTCAACATTGCCAAATCACTTCAAGCTCGAGATATTTCAGCATAACTTTATGGAACAACCAACATTTTAGCCTTGAGAAAAAAATTCCCTTTCTTGTTGGAAGTTAAATAACACTGATAAACTCCCACAGAGCAATTAAGATTTATTCAAAAAATATTGTCCAGCCCCATCAGAAAACTTTTTACAGTTGAATACACATGGTTCTTGGTCTAATTTCCTAGCACCAGATATCTGTGTGTATGATCACAGACAAGTTATTAAAAATATGAATGGATCTACAGCATCCTAGACAAGGCCAAAATAACATGTATTTCATTTAATACAGTATTGTTTTATGTAAGTAAGCACCAATGGACTTTTACATAAGTTACTAAGTTTAAATTTATAGTTTTCAAAGTCTTTTGAGAAAGACAGGCTCTTTGTTTCCTATGTACCACAGTTTGTTTTTGAACACAGTTAACAACCAAGATTTGGGATTGCTTAATCAAGTTTTAACTTATTCTGTCTCTCTCATTGACAAATAGGGTAGATTTTCCTATGAAATATATGCCAAACCCAGTGTCAAGTACACTAATAAAATATACTTCGAAAGCAGAAGCTGCAGCAAGGTGTTGTTGGCTGTTCTCCTGCATTTATACGATCCCCATGGTCTCTAATACAATGTATAAACTATAAACTAGGTGCTCCAGTATTTTTTCAGACATCTCTAAACTGGTCATGTTTGGAATCAAACGCTTCATTTACCAGCACTCAGAAGCACTGCACATAGTTGAGAGTATAAGGGAACACTACTTCACCTCAAAGAAAAACATTAAACCTGGACAACACATCATTATCCGATATACTACTGCATTGTCACATAGGAAACAGGAGTTAAGATCCTAATGGGATCTTTAACAGTCGAAACCAATCAAGACTTTGCTTAGTGTTCAGTCTGAAAGAGAGCATCTCCATCCTGAATTATACGACAATTAATAATCCCTGATACAGGAAGTTTTCACTACTGTTCATCGATTTAAATATGTTTCTAAACTTTGCTACCCTAAAATTGTATCCACATAAAGTGAATTAAAATCACAAAAGTGGCATTCTGCTTTCTTGTGGTTCTTCTTTTGAGATTGTTTTCCTAGATGCAGCAAATATGTTTACATTAAAATTAAATTCAGACAGGAAGAAGAGTTCATTAAGGGAAACACAACCCAAAAGTATACAAAGCCTTTGATTCTCCCAAGATAATATCTACACCTTGTTGTGAAAATCAATGCATTTTTAAGTAGTATAAATATTTCTCCTCGTGTTCACCGAGATAGCCTCTGTCAGAGCATCTTTGCAGAAAACAGAAGAAATGTAGGATGCAAGATAGCCTTTCCTACAGCACACACACAGACACACAAAAAAAAAAAAAAAGAAAAGCTGCAGGATTGCTGCTGTGCCCCCGTCTGTAAAGTGAACCTAGTCACTTAACATTCAGTCCAGCATAACACTGAGGTCTTCTGTTTGTTTATTTTAAAGCTTCCCCATGTTTTCCTTCTCTAATCCCTCTGTTTTTCTGCTCCCTAAATAGCCAAATATATGATAACTTGGAAAATGTTAAAGATCTCTGACAGGTCAAGTGGTATTCTTCATATACATGACTTTACAATGGTGAAATTGCTTGAAGAAGATCTCCCATATGTATTTGATAAAACAAGTAAGGCCACCTTATATAGCAGGGTTATTTGCCATTTGTTTTCTACTTAATACTAGGATTTTCAAATGGTCCTTCATTGGTCAGCTTGGCAAGAGTATAAAAAGTGCAGCTAGTGCAAGCAAAAAGGAGCTGATCAAAGCTCCCTGATCATTTCCATAAGAGCGCATCTATCTACAGCGGTTCCAAAAACCACCACCACCACAAGGACTCAGGCAGTGCTCCCACTGGTCTCTCTGGAATCTGAGGTACCGGTGGGCTGCACCGTGCATTTTGTAAGACAGTCATGTGCTCTATAGATGGCACCTATAAGGCAATTACCTCACTAATAGGACCCAATATTTCTCATCAGCGCAGAGAATCAAAAGTCCTCATGAAACCAAGCCAAACTCTTTTGGAATTACCTATGAGACGTAGGTCACTAGTTAACAGGTAATCAAGTACCGGTTCCCACTGCAGCGTCAAAAAATTCTGCTGACTTCTTCAAGGATGCTGCCTTCGCCATGTCATTTCTTCCTCCCTCACCCCATTCTCCAGCCTAGTCTCAAAAGCCACCGGGGACAAGAAGAGCCTCTCCCAGGAGAGCGTTCCATGCCTAGGCTTGGTAGCACGTGTCAACAGTGATTTGAATACTAGTGTAATCGGAGGCCTGACCAGGCAAGGAGCTGATGGAAACGAAGAAGCTAGCCAGCAGCGCTCCGCGAGCAGAGAGGTGGCTTTGCCGAAGTTCTGCACCCAAGTGTGGCCAGGACACTCTGGATACATCCCTGAAAAATGGAGGGAGGGAGGGATCCACTACTTACTAATATGAAACATTCATCCCCCCTACACCAGATCAAACCTCTTTTGTTTTCTCTCTCTTCTCCCTCCCAATGCAAACACAGACACAAACTTTCAAAAAGCCTCTGTGTATCTGAACAAACCTCTCTGGAACACAAACAAAATCCCCAACAACACTTGCCACATCCTATCACAACCGTAATAAAGATGTTTATAGTTTTAACCATCAAATAAAGTGCTTAATTCCACCGAGCTTGTCCCCTCCACTCAGTCACTCCACAGCTTCATTTAGCAGGCCAGTGGTAAAAAAAATTCATTAATTTTTATTAACAGGGAGAGCCATTTGTTCCCTGTGACAATATTTGACTTGTCGAAATGATTTTCACCTCTGCCATGAGGTGCGCGCTCCCCACATACATCACCCGATTACTCCAGGAGCGGCCAGAGTTGCAGTCATTAGCCAGTGAATTAACGACAATCCACAGCGCTATTAATCACGCTGACAAAAGCGTTAGCTTGCTGCTGACCCGAGCACGGCTCTGGGACACGAGCAGAGGAAAGGAGAGTACAGCCACAGGGCTAGGAAAGAAAGGATTTTTTTTTTTTTTTTTTTTTTTAAGCTGCTGAGGCAGGGAAAAAAGGGATAGAGAAAGAGAAATTAGATAGTAACATTGGAGCAGAAGCTAGCTACACATCAAGACTGAGGAAGGCACAAAGGTGCTAAGAAAAGGAGGAAAGAAGGAGAAACATCGAGTCACCTCCTGTATGTAACTCAAAGGTACTTCCATTAAGCACTATGTATTAATTTCTTTTTAATTGTCTAGGTGGTTCAGGGAGCCTATTCCGCTGACTTTCACTAGGGTATAGCAAGCCTCCAAAGGAGCTGTGGTGACTTGCAGCAGTCTAATTTCAAGTTTCCGTCTGAAGCTGCCCTCCCCACCTTCCACACCAATTGTTACTGCTCACGCAGCCTGCAGCTTTGTGTATTAACAGAAACTAAAAGCAGTGGTGGTATATAAGGCAATGCTTTGGATGAGAAGAATACCTATCAGCAATTCCGCCACCCCTCCTGTAATTTCCGAGAGAGAGAGAGAAGGTAGGAATGGTAACCTCTTAAATCAGCAGCATTTTTCAGGGGCCAATTTTGGAAATTCTTGGAAACACAGTTGGTTTGATCAAAGCTTATTCCCAAAGGCCTCTCTCCTCTCTCCCCTTGAAGATTTCAAGTAACCACATTTCATAGGGAACTGAATGAATCCTCCTACCCTACTTCCAAAACAATGGTCTCTGAAAACTGTTGGCTTCCAGATCATAGAGCACTAGCCACTTATGCCTGGAAACACTTTGAAAGAAACTGTCAGTGTAATGCACAGCACCTTCTGGCATATAGCCTCAATTTTTTTGCTTTAACGTGGCTTCTGATTTCAAGTCTCTGAACACTGTGCAAAATATTCAGAAAAGATACACACCAAACCCAACTACTACAACTCTTTGAAAATTTGAATTTTTTTAAATGGCACAGTCTTTGTGCTCTTTATGACAGTGCTGCAGTAATCAAAAACAATACATGTATTTCACTGCAATTTTAAAATTGAAAAACAGTGTCAGCAGAAACAGCCAAAAAGGGAAATCTGAAGAAATGCAGTTCCCGTACGAATGCATGAGGAAGGAGACTTACACATGCTCTGCGGTAGTGGAAGAACAAGGAGAAGAATTAATCTTTGCAATAGTTTTGAATGTTCCTGCTGTATTGTACAGCAGTGGCAAAGAAAGTGCATTCTTTCAGTCTTGCCCTGTACCATCAGTTCATAACTCCCACTAAAGCAGTTTCAACAGTAAGACCATTGAAAGTTATGAAGATAATAAAACCATGGTGAGAATTCCAAAAATCTCTTTCGAAAGTTTTTACTGCTTTTTTTCCATTCATGACCTAATAAGGGATTTAATGGAGAATTTTCAGAAGTGCTCAGTGGATTCTTCCCCCCCCCAATTATGAAACCAAAATACTGTAACTAGGACTGCTGTAACACAGACTGCGAGGATCAGGGCTATAAAGCAGTTGTTGGGGTGTTTGCAGTGTATTACCACCTCTAATAGACATTATGCCCCCATTGCAACCTACCATCTACTAATCAATTCTCTGCACTCTCAATTCCCTCAGTCACAGTTTATCTTTCTCTAAAACCCTTTTTTAAAAGCAGTAGAACTGCTACTAAACAGGTTGATGTAGTTTCACTCTTACCATATAGAGTAATTTTAGAACCTGTTTCTTGTTACTCACTCTCACCGGTTTAATTCTCCTTTTCCAGCAAGGAATGTCGTAAGGAAAGCTGGGTTCGGAAATCCATGATTTCCTGTCAGTTAATTCATTTCAGCAAAACAGAAGGCAAGGTGATATTCCTGTTTAATGTTGCAACTCAGATACAGTAATAACCAGGGGCTATAAGGGATTCCATCTGCTGCCATTTTCTCTGCACTACTGACAGCACCAAGTACCCACCTTGTGCCAATTTATACTCTTCCACCCTGAAGCCGTTTTGTCCCATTTACAACTTCTACGAATTTAAACATCAAAGCAGGAACAAGAACCGGTCTAGGTGCAAACCACTAACCCTGGTTCTACAGCAGACTGTTCACCCATTTGGATTAGCAAAGGTTCCTACGGCCTTATGCAAAATACAATCGACTACCTTCCATTTTTTAAGAACTTAGTTGAGATGCAAAAATAGCATTAACGCTAATAAGCTGCATTCTACTTAAAATTTGTGCTGCATAGAACACCTGTCTAGACTCATCTGTTTCAGGACTAACTCAGCAGTGTCACCCAATCCAGCCAGGCTTTAAAGATGACTGCAAAATCGGGGCTCTCTAGGGCAGCCTCCAGCATTCATCTCACTCAGGCAGGAGCTCTTCCTCCCTCCCTGTCCAATTCCTTGACTCAGTAAAGAGCACAACAGCTAGAGAATGTAAAGGAATGAGATGGGGAAAGAAACACTCAGCCTTACTACACCCTCTCCTACAGACCTACCCCATGAGTGTCTCCAGCTTCCTCAGTACTGTTACATTCAGCATCCCTATATCCTCACTCACAAACAGGAGATCACTGGTCTGAATAATGAAATAAATTTAACTGTCCCATTTAACAACTGGTGGTTGCCTCTCCGTTCCACCACTTTTTCAGCCCATCGGCACCCAGGCTAGTTACACTCTCCGCTATTGATTACGAAGATTTTCACTGAGACTTGATAGCTAAATCCAGAAGGACTTACCATAAAACTTGATACAACTCTCTTAGTCCTGGAGAGATCTCTACGCGTAGATCTACACAACACAACATTTCTTACTCCTGTATTACTCCTCCTAGAAATACTTTTGTCAGGCCATATACCATGGCAAAATGATTCGCATTCCAGGCTGCCCAATAACACCACCAAAATGCAAGGTCTTCTCTTCCCTACAACTTGGACTTTGCCAGGCCACAGCATACAACAGTCAACTGCAGTTGAACAAGCAGTTTTTCTGCCTTTGAAGCTATTATTAAGAAAAATATTTAAGATTAAAATATTTTTACATTTTACTTCTGACTGGCCAGCAATAGTTCCACACTGTTTGAAATATTAACTGTTACCAAAGGGAACTTAAAGCTTTCTCTTTAAGAGGAAAAATTCTTATGCTCTCAACCAGGTGTCTAAATGACTGTTATTTTTCACTGTTTATTTTTCAGGAAAAAATGCAGATGCACTGGAAGTATACCCATTAAAATTAGCATTTCATTTTTATTTAGAACTAAAACCAGCTACTACCTGCTAATATTGCCTAATAATAACATCATCCACCCTGAACAACAAAAAAACCCTCTTCCCAGATGCTCAGGAAAGCTCTATACCCTGTAAAGAACACTTTTTAAAAATAAACAAACAAATTCATTTCAATTTTTTTAATCTTTTTGGTGTTTAAACTTAGGTTGTGTAGCACCAAACTTCATCAAACTCTACCTCTGCACCTAGTTTGGTGCTGTCTTCCCTTTTACTTTCCTTTCATGGCCATTCCCATTCTATCCCCTTTTCAATAGGTCATTGTACATCTCGCCTGAAAATCTACTCCGTTACCTGACTTTGTGTTCAGTCCCTTTCTTCCTGTGTTACCTACTGTTCAATTCTGCAGTCGATTTAGAATACTATATGCACAGAAGTTATTACAGAAAATTCTCTTTTTGAAATAACATTTTAAAAAAATTACTTTCCTTAAATCAGTGATAGGTACTCTATGTCTGTTTTGATTTTTAAGAGATTTTTCTTTGAGAAAACAGATGTCTGGCTTTGAAAGTGAAAGACCATCTTTTACTTGCCTGGGGCAAGGTGTAGATTCAGAGTTCCTACCTTTACTGCTCTTGTTATAGCCAGCAGGAAGATAGAAAGCAAAGTTACTTTAAAAAAACAAAACAAACAAACAAAAACAAACAAACAAAAGCCCCTAACTTCTTCTGGCTGACCAAATGCTAGGTATGATGCATGACTAGCAGCCAACACAGCTCTGAGACAGTGAACAATGAAATGAGCTTTGCTGTGTTTATTTTTGTCAGCTCTTAGCCATTCCTGAGAGCTTGTCCAATTGAACCCAGTTCACTATTTTAATTGCAGCACCTCTGTGTTTCTTAGATCTGTGCTCTGGACCCTACTGATCTAAAAAAATGAGGGGCAAAAATTAGGGTGTTCATGTACAGTAAACGATAAAAGCTGTGAAAACATGCTGATGCTGCCCCACAAGATAAGTTAGGAAACCTTTTCCAACCAATTCCTGGATATGATCCTTGCTATCCTGGATCATGTTTTTTTTAGTTCATTCTCAAAGCAAAAATTCATTTAAAGATCTCACTGCATATTAAATGACAACAGATTTTTTCAAGGTTTTCGATTAACTGGGGGAAAAAATGAGATCAATTCAATTCATAATGGAATCTGTTTTTCTAAATCTGGCACATCTTAGTCCTTTTACGGTTTCTCTTTTCCTTTTTTAAATCTAGGTCATTTCAGGTCAGAGCTAAATTTTTTAGCTTTTCTGAAATAAAACACTATAAAAAATATTCAAGTCTCTGTTTGGACATTTTCATGATTTTCCATTTTTCTGATCAAAGCTGCTTTCCAAATTCTACCTCCAATACTTTTTTTCTTCTTTTATAAATCAATTATCTGTTTAAAAAAAACCCAACACTATTTAAATCTGGACAGATACCCTACACAGAGATGGCAATTTACCACTCATCATCTTTTCTGGAATTCTAAGATTCATCAAGGCATTCACGGAAATATGGGTAAACTGAGTAAATGAATCTGAACTTGATCATCTCCACAGTTGTCCACACTAGCATCCGTGTCAAGTTTGCCTTGCTTTTGTAAACACAGATTCAGAGATCCAGAGATCACAAAAAGGAAAATCTGGCGCTTAATGTTTTTTCCGTACCACTTTCTGGCTGCTTTATATCTTCTTCTGAAATGCATGGTGAATGAAAACATTAAATGTTTCACAGACTTTTTAACTTAGGGTCTTCATCCCCACATATTTTTCATATTACTCATATTCCCCTGCTTGAGTTAAACTCAAACAGGCCTGGAACAACTTCATTAACATAAAACCACATGATAATAGGAAACAGAGCCTTTTAATGGTTTATTTTCTTATTATCTTGTGATATATTTCATCTTCTCCCCCTTTTCAGAGTGCTACTACATTCTGTTTTCACTCTGCTTGCTGGTTCTAACTGAGCCCCAGCTTGGCAGCAGGGAGCAATCACACATAGAACAGCAGATTCCATTAAGTCCAGGCACTTCTAAGCTCACAGGCTACAAAACACAATGTCACTACCTTAGTGTATGTATATACATATTAGGCCCAAACTTTTCATGCCCCCAAAACATCTTCCACTGCTACACACTAGTTGCTGTGTTGCTGCCGTATAATCACGCAATAATGACAGTAAAAACACAGACTGGTCTTTGCTGAGAGGGATCAGAGCGGCAACAATACTCCTCGCTATCCGCTGATAAGGAAACCCCCTCCTACAAACTGAGCCTATTCTTTCAGTTCCTTTTCTTCCAGTCACCTCCTTCGCAGCTCTCTAGTTTGGATGCTAGGAACACTGTTGAAGCTGATTTAGGTTCGATCAAACTATCCAGTTTGGTACCAGGGCACTCATAAAGGCTCCAGTAAAAAGTATAAAATGGCCTGTGTTTAGTTTTAACTAATGTATAAACATACTACTATGCTATATCCTGACATTACCCAAATAACCCTTTCACACATCATCTGGGGGGGGGGGGGGGGGGGGGAGTGTCTTTACCCTCTAAATTTTGTAATAATTCAAAGGCTTAGATGCTCAGGGAACAGGACAAGAGAAGCTCTTTTGCAATAACTCATTTTCTTTTGTCCCCAGACCACAATTTCAAAATTCTGGAGTTGCAACATTTTTTTTATGAAGGTTAAAGGAATCTGAACTTCATGAGCAATTGCATCTGTTTCAGGATGGCTCTTCTAACTTATTTCAATCATTCTTACTTTTAATAATTACTAAAAAAAAATCTTTACAGGATTGCTACTTTAAAATATCTGCTTTTCTTTTCTTCCCTTTTTAAACATGTCTTAAAAAGCTCTCACAACAGCTTAAATGCTAAAGAATCGCTACAACTTCCTTACTATTTTGTACACGATAACTTAAGCCCTAATTAATCAAAAAAGGCAAGGTAAGTGTATTATGTCTGACTATAAAGTACATTAACTTAGTATTCCTTGACTATATTTAATCTGTTGCTTGAGAGGCTCAGTAGCAGCCTTAGACTCGTCTTTAAAAAGGAATGGCAATTTCTAGGATTCACATTCTATCATAGCTCAAAGTAGGTTCTCTGAATAAATGGGAGATGGAAATCAGTGAGATATATTAGCACCAGTATATATTTTTCATTTCCCTCTGTCTCTGCTTCCAAAAGAATATTGGTGATGAATTTGCAAATGGTTCTGGATTATGACAGAGTTTTTTACCCTTCATTATTTATCCCCCCCACTGAACACCTCTATTAGAGATTACAGTGACAAATGCATGAATAAAAGGCAAAGACAATATTTTAGCACTGCGGTGTAAATCTCCTTTTACGCATTATTAATTTAAAGAAATCCATTATACCATACAGCTCTGAGGGGAAGACAAGGTTACATAAAAACTGTTATAGGCAGCTGGGGGTCAGCTGAAGACAGAGCCCCACTGCCATCACCCTGGGATGCTCAGTCTCCCAGGCGCCTTTCTGGGAAATCTGCTTTTCTTTCAATATTCTCCTCCTCTTAATTTCTTTCTTCACTTTTATTTAACACAGGCAAGAGGTGGCTGACAGCCTGGACGAGTTCTGCCTATCTCAGACTGGACACGGCATGGGCAGAAAGACAACCAGTGTGCCTCAAATATGGATTATTCCTGAAGTCCCACAGAGGGGCATGGAAGGAACCATGTATCAAGGGTGAGAGAAGAATAAACGCTCCTTTGCCAACGCAGCATGTTCGGCCATTCGCTGGAATTGCAGAGAGAAGTGTGTGTGGTGATGGGAGAGGAAGGAGGGAGAAATCAACACTTGCTGAAGAAGGTTTTTTTTCTGTTGTGGACCCTTAACTCACCGAGGTCTGGATTAGGGCCCAACTTGTATCATGTGGGTCACCCTCAAGCTATTAGGTAGGAAAACTGGTGTCCCACTCTGTCTAGGCTCCCTTTTTGTAAAGCCTTCCATATATGCTTTCTCCAAAAGCCTCTGAAACAAACGAACAAAAATTATTCCTGCTCCCCTCTTTCCCCTTTTCTTCTCCCAAAGGCAAGGCTTACATCTTGGGCAATACCCCGTAACATAGAGCTAAGCAAGGCTTTGCACAGAATCTCCCTCTCCACCCCTCCAACAGAGTAAGAAGGGGAGGAAATGCTGCTCCTATCAAGAGGAAGGAAATAGGAAAACAGATGGAAAGTACTCAGAATTGGAACAAGTGTGTTTTAAACAATACAGCAGGTCCCTTTCACTCCAAAATAACAGAACACTTCTGTGGAAATCTATATACAATCATGCCATCGACAACAAAGATAACAGGGAAATAATTCTGTGAACCTGAACTGAGAGTACTTTTTGTGAGAGATGCTAATCACCAGACACAGTCTCCGTATAGCTCCCATCATGCAAACCCAAGCCTTTGATTTCACTCGATTTATTTTTTCTTAAATCTTGCAACAAAAGACTTAGGACTAAAATACCCAGAGCTTACACCTACCAGTGGCTGAAAAAATACCCACCCATTTGCAAGAATTTATCACCAGTTCGTTTCTTGTGCTGCAATTAACTGAATTATTTGCAGTTCATCTACACAACAAATCTAGTCTTGTTTTGCGCTTTTTCACTGCAGTCTTCTAAGAGATTGTATGTTGCTCTGATTAAGCTCAATCCTAGCAACACTTACTGATGAAACACAGGATTGCAAAGATTTCACTGGGGTACTCTCTCCATGTGCTTAAAGGAAAGCATGAGCCCCTCAACAGAGACTAAGGATGAGCAGTACTGGAACGAACACACAACTGGAATGTCTAAAAATGAGAGCTTCCTGTTCTATTTTCTGCATCACTATGGGTTGAGGCACTTGAGACTGTGTTTGAAAATGGAGGGTTTAAACATACAGCCATTTAAGAGTTACAACAATATAGATTAAGCACCTACTCCTGCTCCCATTGACAAAAAAGTTAATCTCCCAGTTTTAAAGGCATTAGCAACAAACTCATAAATGGAAAGGTTCTCGCACTTTAGGCCGCTGTCCTTCAAAAGAGGAACACTTTATCACAGTATTTCTACTATATGTTGTCACCTGAGCCCCGTTTCTATTTCTCTACCTGGTGTTTCTTACAATGTGCCAGGGTGTTCCACTGAGGTTCTACATCATAAATTCAGGTTTTCTAATGCCAATAATAAAAGGGACTGAAGAAGGACCAACACAGTTGGTGAAAAGCAGACCCCAGAACAGTGGAATTTTTTTTTCTGAAAGGACAGATAAGGTTTGCATGGTAATTTGTGAAATTCTTTGATTTTATGCACAGGACTTACTGAATAGACCCCATCTGAGTATACAACAGTTCTGCTTCTGCTCCTGATGACACAGCTCAGAGTCAAAAGAATCCAAATAAACACAAAGGAGGAGGAAGAACATCAAATACTAAGTTTCTCAAAAGCCTGGTAAGGGCTAAATTCTGACTTGATCTACTTGTTCATTCAGCGGTGTTCTTAACTTCTCCCAGTCATCAACTTTTAAAATAAATTTTGGGGAAATAGTTAATTTGAAATTTTTTTAGCTCATACATTATGAAGTACAGCAAATTCCATGCCTTCATAGCTGAAAGGACATTGGGAAATAAATGCTTATCAAATATACCGGTTTAAGCTTTCAAGACTGATTTTAGATATTTGCTACCCCATTGGAAACATCAAAAAGGAAATGTGTGTGTAGAACGCAGGTACTTACAGCTTTCTGAAAAATTGGATTTCTTTAAGATGTTTAATATTGGAAACTTAAGCTCACTAGTTCTCTTTCAAAATGTAGACTATGGTTCATTGATTTCTTTCCTTCTGAACTGAGGATCTCAGTCAAGGGGGTTGAAAATAAGATACTTAATAGTAATTTTAAACCCCTAATTTGTTTGCCCTCCCCATGCTCCCCATACCTTCACAATAAATCCTTTGAAAAACTGGAAATGCTTTAGTGAAAAGACTGATGGGAAATGTTAAAAAATATCATGCAAGCAACATCAAGTTATCTCTGTTATTTTAGGCAAAACATATTTCCTGCTTTTTTCCCTTCAGACTTACTTAAAGTCTGCTGTAGAGCTCAGGCTTCAGACTATTCTGTCAATCAACGGTTGGAGAGGTCACTCATATTGGCTTTTTACTAGTGTACAAACCTTCTTCTGTAGAAGTACCTTCACCTGTACAAAGCCCTGGTGTTGGCACAGTAACCACAGCAAGCAGCTCCAGCGCAAGCTACAGCTTACATTGGTGCAACAGGTCTACACGGGAAGAATTTAACCCAGTTCAGCAACACACACAAAACCAGCTGCAAAATTCCATCCCTGCGGACAAGGCCACAGCGCTGCGAAGAGGGTCTGACCAGGTTTGCGGCTCCAATGTATGCAGAAGGAGGAAGGACCACAGAAGTAACTTGCGTGATTTTCTTATTTCTGGGACAGGGGATACCTTGTATGAAGACTTTTCCTCTACAGGGACTTCAGCTTTTAAAACATTAACATTTTACAAAATACAACACCTGAAGGCCCACAGTGTCACTCTCTGCATCACAAATGTCTGAAAAACTGCCACAGGAACTACTGCAATATACTAAAGTTTATGTAAAAATCACAGAAATACTTCCATAACCCCTCACTGAAGTTGATGAAAAGGGTCATTATTGCACCTCAGTGATCCTGTCCTAGTAAAAGAGAAATTAGTCTGTTTAATAACAGAGCATAATGAAGACTGTAGAATAAAGCAGTGGATAATTTGTCAGTGATTAGAAGGTCAATGGGTCAATTTATGAACAACTGAGTTGCTTTACCTGAGGGTAGCCACTTATGTAAGATGAGAAAGCCCCTCCTTTGTCTCAGTTATCTCACCACCAGTACATTATCAAAATAAAGCTGTAACTTATCAGTCACGAGGGAGACACAGCCAGGTAACTACAGTGTCTATCAACACAACTTGGAATTCTCACGGTTTGTTTGAAATGCTTTTAAAAAACAACTTATTTTTCCAAATGCCAGCACTTCCCCCTTTTTTTTGAAAAGGCAAATTGCACTTTCATCACAAACTTATTATGGGATTACATCACTTCTGCAGAAATATTTTTTTATCGCAGTCATCTCAAACGGGAAAGTCTGCAGAAATAACAAAGTTTTTGCTCAATTTGGTTTGTAATCCCGGCACTATTTACTTCTGACCCCATCCTGGATAATTCAAGATCTATTAAACACAATGCCATGCTGGTCTCATTGCTGAACAATCCACTGCAAAAAAACGCTTCTTGAGAAACCTGTAAAGGTGAATTATTACCTGCCAACCCTCAAATTCTAAATTCTGTATTCTTCCACAAACAGTTGCTAATATCACTTACAGCTAAAACAGAAGAGGAAGCCATGTGCCTTCACACTGTGCTAGTTTTTGGTGACATTGTCAGCTGTAACCAGGGAGGAAAATTTAGAGCCAGGAACTGCAGGCTCATGAGATTTTCTGGGTAGCCTGCACGTATTTGCATATACATTTCAGGGGCCAGATTTTGTCCTCAGTGCCTGCACCTAGCCCCAATTCAAACTATAGTGCGTGTGTGTAGTAACACCATTTATACAGGCTACAACTAAGATTAAGACCATCTTGTGCCAGATGCCAAAGAGACAAAAACTACACAAGATGTGTGCCCAAAAAACTTTAGACCTGAAGAAACAGAAAAATACAGAATTTTTATCCCAGTGGTACAGATGAGAAACTAAAGCCTAGAGATATGAAGGGATTTGGCCAAGGCGATAGAGCGAGGACTAGGAAACTATACTTGCTTTTACTAAATCCTATTTTAAAGCCTTTGCTGCAAAATCATCTTTCCTTTTCACTGTTGGGGCTCACTCTGGGCTACATAAATAGCTGAACCCTACACTGCCAGGGATCTCTGTAGTAGGCACTCAGGTCATCTTTAATATGAGCAGAAACCAGTCCTTGTCCTGATTCATGCAATGCTCTGCAACACAAGAGGAACGATCCTGCAAAGTGCTGAGCGTATTTCCTGGAAGCATCCCATCCAGTCGGTGAGCTCAACAGAAGTTCCCCTTCTCTAAGCACTGAGCTTTAAAGTTCCTTAAAGATTACAGGTTTCATCTTGGCAAAGGTTTTCACTAATAATTTGTTTAACTATGTGGCATAGTGTGACCTGATATTCTTGTGTTCCTTTTGAAAATTTAATTCACAAGTAGACAGTGAAGAACATCTCTGACCTTTGAAAAGACTGAAGTTCACTCCAAGCCTATACAAATGCAAGTAATTTTTATTATTTTAATGTAAAATAATTTTTAAAATATAGATTATTCCATTTATTTCTAACAAAGATTAAAGAAGGCTAAAAATATTAGCAGCAATTTTTAGTGCATATATGCACGCACACACACAAATCAGGTAAAGCATCTCTGTTTCCTAAGATCAGGTTCCATTCAGAGTCAAGGAATAGAAAAGCTCACTGAATTTGAATTGATAATAACACTGTGACTTGAGCTCCAAGGAATTCCCCCTGCCCCCTGCAACCACCTTTTTTTTTTTTTTTTTGCTTAAAATAATTAAATTGGATGAGGCAAGATACCTGATCAGTTAACTTTTCCATTCCTCCATTTCCAATGAAATAAAATCTAGCAACAAGTTTTTGCAAAAGATTGTGTTCTATGCCAGTAGGTCAGTGGCCAATTTAACCATAACAAATAATAGTCTAGCCTTTCAAAGTTTCGACTATTTTTTTTAATGGGAAAAAAAAGAATCTGAGTGCTAGAAGACAGTTTGGATTTCCTCTGCATATTTACACTGCCAAGTCACTAGCACATTTTCCCTCTAGCTGCCCAACACATCTCCCTGGTGAACATGTGCAAACTGCAGCTTCAGATGATCCCATTGCAGCAAAGTCACTGACATTAACTACAGGCATATTTGCTCTGAAATTATGCAATTTCTTAACAGCACAAAATTCAGGTAAAGTCCAGCTTCAGTGCAAATTTCTTGGCTTTGCTGTTTGCATTCTGCAACTTAAATGGCTCTGGTTGCAGAGGAGTTAAAATATTTCAGTTCTGAGTTAAGGAACAGTAAAAGTTCTAGTCCAGAGACACTTTTTTCCTCCTTTCCGATGGTGATTGGCTTCCCCTGCACCTCTTTTGTTTTGAGAATTTTGCAGTATGCAGACTTGTGTAATGCAGAGATTGCTTCCAATTTAATTTAGTTGTTTTGTCTTTTATCATAATGGAAACGAGCACAGGATCCTTCTCAGGCTTTTTGCCATGTAAAAGGATGCAGACTTTACTCTTGTGGTTCCTCAGAATGATGGGGGAGGGAGAGCAGGGGGAGAAGGATTAAATAAGATGCTAACGGAGGGTAAAACAGCAACTGCTGCACGGCTAGCAAGACCCAAAAATCTGCTCTTGGACTCTGTGAATTAACATCTGCCTAAGTATTACACATAACCTGCTAGATGTCGTCCCCCAACAATCTAAAAGAGCCCTTGCTACACTTCATGGAGAAGAGCATGCCAATGAGCCACCGGATGAGTAGATCCTCTGCTTTTGGATCTGAAATCCACTGTGGATTCAAATGGGTAGAGATTACATTCACTATAAACTTAGCCCCTAACTATGCTAACAGACTGTGTTTTCTCTGAATGTGTTTAAGTATCTGCTAAATGGCTGGAGTAATCACACTCATTTCATTGGTTTCTCAAATAGTTCACTTCAGCTTTTTGCTGTTAAGGTTTCCTCCCGCAAGTCAATAGCAAAAGTGCTATCAAATACAAGGCTATGCAAGTGGACCTTCAGAAATTACCTGCACGAACTGGGGGGCTGGTCACTGCAGATGGCAGTGCAAAATAGTGCCCCGACGGGACAACCAACCTTTTTAAACAAGCGAATGACAAATAATGACTGCTGTCTTTTCACAGTATAAATATTTGAACGAGTAATCATTCAGGAGAAATATGTGAAGCTTTCAGGATTTACAAACATTTTTCCAAATTCCTGGCATTCAGCCAACCACTTAACAGAATATTATGCTACAAAGCACAAATCAAACTACAGGTGCAAAAAAGACAACCGTTTCGTTTTTTTCATTTCAGGTACCCTCCCATACTAACACTCCTAACAATTTTTCAGACCGCACAGTTTCCAGGACAGATGGAAGTCACAAATCGATGCCAATGGTACATTAGACAGTAGGGAACCTGATTTAGGTGGCAAAGGTACTTCTGCCTGTGAGAAGAGACTTAGACTTCATCAGATTCACAGAAGACAACTAGCCATCCTCCTATTTAGCCAGATGAAAAGGTCCAAGAAATACCACACTGAAGGGATGAAAGGGTGAAGCCAATACTGAGGAGTAGAAGATGTATGACTACTTGTGACTAGTAAGCCTTCTTCTACTCTTCCACATACTAGGCATTCACAATTTCTGGCACCATTTGCAAGGGATTATGAACCCAACATGAAGGTTTTATCCTGTTGGACAAAACGTGTGTCAGGATCAAATCACCTAACCTCATTCTTATATGTGAATAAAAATCTCTTAGTCAATATTACTGGAGTGATTCCCACTGTAGTGCTTTGTCTTGCCTTTAATTTTCTACATTTTACGTAAACTAACTGATATTTCTCTTGGAAAAGATGCATAGGTACAGAAACTTTAAGACACACAACATCCTTCCCAGCTCCTGGAAGGAATGTAACTGAATTGTTATTAGCACCCATTAGTAGCAACAACGTTCAGAGAAGACCAGGCGGACAACCTCATCATCTGGGTATTCTGGAGTGTTCCCACAATGATGACAGGATACTGGGGACGTTACATTCAGCCTGCAATCACATGAACATTCATTCCTTCACTGTGCATACTGGGTGTAAAAGAAACTAGCATTCCCTGTATTAAAAACCTTACAGATGGAAACCTGTTTCAGATATGAGGTCAGAAGCAGAAGAGGAAGCTCTGCCCTCTTACCTGATCCTTGGAGACGCATCCTAATCAGAAACGCGCACACACTCACACCCCCCGAAGGTCTAAGAAATAGCCAAAGATTTTCCAAGTAAGAATTGAGATATATTTGCAAAACTAGACACACACATGCCACTTGTTCCACAGAAAGCAATATCCTCTTGATTGGCATTTTGAAAAAGGACTTGTTTCAAGAGAGAAGAATATGCAAATTTTTTAAAGAGAATAACGAAGTACATCTTCATTTTAAAACCACTTCACATTGTCAAGAAAACCTCATTTATTGACTAACCTGACAACAGACTTTTGAGAGAGAGATATCAAGTAAACATGATGCAAATCTATTTTTAGCCACGAATCACTATTGACAGAAAGCTCAAAATATTAATTCAAGATGAAACAGTACTTTCAATCTTATAACCAAGTATTTACATAGAAGAATAAGAAAACAAAGCCACGAGCATACTGAATGCAATAATTTTGCACACTTAGCAACTGGCTTTAAGCTTTATTAATAGCTTCCAGGAAACCTGAAGCACAGGCTCTGCTGAGCCCCAAATATTAGCGGCACACAGAAGCTGAAATTTGCCACTGTCACCCTTTATGCAGAAGAATGTGAAAGATAACTATTACTACACAGCATATTTTGACAGGGCCAACAGATAGGATTGGGGTTTTTTGAGCTTGAAACTTCTGACTACACCTTCAAGAAGAACTCGAAGATATGACATCAGTATTGCTCTGGTGAAGGTGAAACAATGCAACATCTCCATTTTAATCAAGAAATACATGAATGAACCTTGAAAAGCAGCAAAGGAAATCATATGGTATACATACAGAGTTTCTGTTAACACTGGCAAGGGGACAATCAGCTATGGACCTACACTTAGTCTCTAAGCTTCTATCTAGAAACCTGGGAGAGACAGAAATTGGAGGGACAGATCTTGGTATGTATTTAGTAACGGAATCAGTTTCAGGAATCACAACTTTAAAAAAACTACATTGCTGTCACAGTCAGGCATTGGAGAGGCAACACATGATGAGAAGGCAACAGAACACGGCTTTAAATACAATCATCTTCGTATTTGCATAAACCCAGGACGGACATAGCTCTGCATGCCTGCATAATGGAAGCACCTAGGTGATTTGCCCTTTATGGGTGAAACAGGTTATCAGTGCATTATAGTAATTATTTTAACAATATGCCAAATACCTAAGTATTTGAGAATATATACACAAGCTCAGCACATTCAGAAACTTTTCAAAAGCTATTTCCCAATACGTTGTATAAGCCATGTGATCTGATAATCCCCGTTAAACAGAGAGAGCAGATTACATGAAATCACACCATACAATTATGCTGAATTATAACACGCCACAAACATGGCATGAGATACTCATTTGTCAATGTACCAGATAAACTCAAATAGCTCCTCCTCCATCCTTTGACTAACTTGTTAGCCAGAGTGTTCAGTGATTTGCTGGAAACACATGCAGAGGGCCAAGCTTCTGATTACACTGTTAAACTCTTCTCTAAACACGATTCAGCAAGACAAAACATGCACCCCCTGGAAGTGCAAGAGTGCTTCTGCTACAGGGTTAAAGGGGTGGAGAGGCAAGAGGAAGAAACCCACACACAACACAACACAAACAAAGCCAAACCCTTCTTAGGTATTCGTCCACCTGCTTGGACTGCACAGGACTGTAGCAAAGCAAACAAAACCTCCATGCTATCAGCAGATAGCACAGTTCATAGTTAACTTCAAGTAGCACAGAACACACCTCTTCAGAATAGCAGCAGCTCAAACAACTGCAGAAAAAAAAAGAACACCCACACACCCACAACCTTAGGAAGGGTGGATGTCCCTGGCTTCCAAAAATCAAAACCCAATGTAAACGAGATCATTGCGGCTATACTTACAAGTCAACATGACAACAGGGAAAACCTGAAATATTCTCTAATCCCCACAAAGCAGAATTTTTCAGGTGGCTCATTTTCACTACATTAAGCCCAGAAGCCTCAGAAGATGTCCTTCTGGCCTGTGGATCTTCACTCCAAACAGACTACAAATCTCCGAGGCGGTTATTCTCTCTGATAAATGTTTGCAGCGTATCTAGCCCAACATTTATGGGTGGGCCTCTCAAAGAGGACTGAACCACAAATAACAGCAGGCACAATAGCAACTGCACTGGATCAGAGAAGTAGAAGAGCATGGTGTTGTTACTCCTACTGTTGTGACGTCTTTCACACTTGAAACGTGAATTAAGTCACGAAAATGCTATCTGAATTAAGATGAAATCCCCATTTTGACAGGTAACTTTCCCTCACAGGCTCTCTCCCTCTTCTCTATCTCTAATACACCTATTACCATTAGACAGAGGATATAGATTAGCTGAACCACAGGTCTGATCTGTAACATCAATTCCCAAGCATCAACACCAGTTTGCCAGGTGGATAAACTGTGGACATCATTACCACTCTTACAGGGAGTCAGAACTCAAGCACGTCTAAAATATTGTATCACTTGAATAAGTGCCTTAAAGCAGAACCTGGTGTCCAAAGTCAGACAAACAATCACAGCTCAGTAAAAAAAAAAAAAGAAAACAAAAACCATGAGTCCAGACCTCAGCGTCTTGCACCAGCCACATTAAGTTTACTAAACACACTTCTAGAAACAAGATCCTGAATCTGTGAATTGAACATTGCAAATGAGAAAGCTCTGGATAAAATCATAGAGCAATAAGGAATCTAGAAGAACAAACCTTCAAGAAACAGTCTTCCTGCAGTTTAGCTGCTAATTCGTACCGCTTCCAAAGACTGAAGGTAATGGGCATTTCATTTGAAATTATTCCTCTGCTTCAGATAGGTATCTCCAGAAGTGCATTTGGCAGCAATGATAATCACAGTAAAGACAGTATTTACAAACACAACATTCATTAGAGCATGTTAATAACAGTGATAAATAGGTATTAATAATTTCTCCGTTGGATATTAATATTGTGGGTTTGACCCTTTGCTGTGGAACATCCACATTGACAAATCTTTCTCCCCACACACAAACCTTTTTTTCAAGCCATCTTTAGTTCTAAATGGAAGACTATAAAATATCTTTATTAAAGTTTGGTCTTAGATTAGCAAGAGGGCAATAGCACTGTGACTCTCAATCTAGTGCACACATTTCCCCCCTAATGATAAAGTAAGGGAAAGCAATGTGATGGCTCTTTCTACCTTCCTGATTTATAACTGTCTATGACTATAGGTCAAATGAATGAAAAGCACCTGGGGAGCATGCTGCAGGAACAAGTCCTTAGTGCGATAGCAACCCTAGAGTGCAGAGGAGATAGCTACTCCGACTTGGTCAGACAAATTAGATAATTAAATGGAAACAGGCTAGATAAATTGCACTTTCTTAATTGGGTTATCAAGAAACAATAGTGACTATGAATGACCTCACTGTCTGTGTAGTCTAACACTTCTCTCTGTAGGAACTAGGAGGGAGTTATTCGTCTAGGCTAGGGTTATTGTTGGCCTAGAAAATGAATGCTTAAGAACAAGTCTTTTTTTTCTCTCTCACCAGAAGCCATTACAGATAAAAATCTAGGTCTGCTGATTTGGAGGTGGGAGTGTGCATGGGATGCAAAGCAAAGAAGGATTGCGCGAACCTGGCATTAAAAATTAATAGCTCTCTCACCAAAGTTAACTGATGTGCAGCAGATCATTGGTGCTAAAGTCTGGGCTTGCTCACACCCACAAGTTTGTCATCACCTGAATCATTCAAACAAGATGGTTGTGTGCTCTGTGTGTGTGTGCTAGCGAGAAATAAAATGCTGCAGTGCTTCTAAGATGCTACAGAGAACACAGAAGGGCAAGAGACTGGGAACTAGTCACGCCCCAGTCAGGCCAAAAAGAAACCCGTAACTGGGATTTTATGGCTCAAATCTTCACTGCTCCACAAAGTCTTAACCATGCATCTTCATGGAAGTCACCGCTGGGACAGGGCAGGACAGGAAAGAAAGGAGGAAAAATCCTTAGCTCCCCAATCTACAAAGCATCTGTACCTCTCTACCAAGAGTGGTGGATATGAAAGAAATTAACAGATTCAAGACCATGAGATCCAAAAATGATCTGTGCTGAGCGCAGCTCATGTCACTCCTGCTGGCAGATCAGTATATTCTGATACAGAGGATGTCTAAAGACTCCTGATGTATGGCCAGTATCAGACAGTTTAATACGCTTGCCCTAGCCCTTCTCACTCACTGTTTGCCCTTAAGTATGCATAACAACTTGGTTCCTGGCTGACCTGCACTGCTAATAGACTATCAAAAGCCATAACGCCAAATAAAAGCTCTTCTATTCCTCCCTTACAGGACCACGCACCACATTGGCTTGGTACTTAGTAACCATTTCTTGTTCAAATTTGCATTACTAAGCGTTAAGTGCTCTGCAGTTTAAGGATTCCTAAACTGCACATTCTCATGTCCACAGACAGTCACCTAACACAGGCACCGCAATCCCCGTTATCTCTCTAGCTCCCCAATAACACAAAGACTCTTCATTTTCACCAACTACTAAATTCTGGCAGCAAAGAATTATCAACAAAAAATGCTTCAGATTTGCCTGCATTGCCAGGCAAGGTGACCACTTATTTTTCTTCTACAGCGCTGGTCTGAAAACAGACAGACCTGGGAAAACATTGCTCTAAAAATGAGGGTATGTTGCAACTGAGTCAACCAAATATTTAGATATGTCACCTCTTAAGCAAAAAGTTAATTACATCCACTTCTTACCACATTGCCGCAGAACAGCGTCTAAAGCTATCTGGATTCAGTATTTTAAAACATTTTTTAATAATGTCAAGATCTTGGTATTATTTATTGAGCTATCTCTCTATCGTGCTCAGATCCTGTTTAAAAAAAAATAAAAATCATATCCAGAACTCCTTTGGAGTAAACCATACTAAACAACTCACATGTTTACTGTGCATAACAGAGAATGACCAAGTGCAGGGGTGGAAAACTGAACATACACTTTAAAAGAACACTTTCAAGAAAGAGCAAGCATATGGCTTATGTTTAGAAACCTCTCTTGACTCAAGAACCCCGAGGCTACAGCCTGCACTGAAGCCCACGCTTAACTTGGTCTTAGTTGTCTGCTGTATTTTGTTAAAATAGCCCCTTTACCCTTCATTGAGTTAATGAATATTATGATCTTACTTGTGCTCAGTTATTAACATCCTGAAATTGATTCTAATTCCACACACACTTCCATTTACTTCTGTTCCCTATTTTCAATGCAGAAAGTAGCTGTACCCAACAAACTTAACAGTAAAAATGCATTATAGGATGTTTGCACCTTGTTAGCTTAAATTTTAAGCACTTCCTCAAAGACAGTGCTACCTAAAGCTACTTTTACTCAAGGTTCCTATTAAGATAGCACATTCTCTAGCCTTATTTTTATTCAAAATGACAGGAAACCAAAAACATCAAGTGTAGACCTTCTATTTAAGCCTCCAAGAGATCTAATGAAAAACATAACCAGGGGCTGCATCCAAGAACATGTTTAAGATTCTCTAACTATGAAAAGCTTACTGACATTCTCCAGCTAGTTACCCAGCATGAGACACTGGCAAGTTTGGGTATTTTGAGACCCAGACAGTAATTTCAAGAAAAAGAAAGGAAGACTCTTGCATTTCTTCTGCACCTTTTGTTCAAAGATCTCAAGCACTTAGGCAGTATCTACAACCTCAATGAAGCAGTGAAGCACTAACATTCACACTTTTAGCAATAAGCAACCTGAGGCACAGAGAAAACAGATCCAAGATAGCATCCTGTTGCTCCAAGACAATGGCTACTTGGGGAAAAAGATGAACACGAACAAAAAAGCTGTATACTGGTTGACCAGTTTAAGGCAGTCACATTGTTTTTTGTGAACGGTTCTGTGCACAGCCCTGGTATCTTCCTATATCCCTAACCATTAAATATTAACAGGCTGGCTGAAAAACAAATGCTTTCAGGAAAAAAAGATGACAAGACTTTCCACCTTCAGAAATACCAGAAATTTACTCCATCAAATACAAGTTTCCTCAAAGCCCCTTGGGATACTGGCTGCCTAGTTAGATCTACTGCAGTGAACAGGCAACTGGAGAACATTCCAATACTGTTTCTCTCACTTGCACAGGCAGAGTAACCCTCCTCCCTTCTTGCTTTTCAGGAAACTCTTAAGTGAGAAATTGTTCTCATCATTTTTATGTAAATGGATTTTTCTCTGTCAGGATGGGATTCCCTCCCCCCCAAAGAAAAGAGCTGAAAAGAGCTATATTAAACATTTCTATAGGATTAAATTTAACAAGGCAACTCTACAAGCATGAATTTTAGCATGGCAAAGTCTTATCTTGTTAAAATCAGGCATCCAAATAAATCTTTAATTATTTACAAATTTGGATTTCCTGTGACTGACCACTTGCACCAAATTCAAGCAGAGTAATAACTACATTCAATTTTAGCTAAAGTTAGGCTATTTTTCTCCTAAACTTTTTTTTAATAAAATAAATAAATAAATAAATAAATGCTCTCCCCAGCTGCTGCCAAAGAAGTAAAATTTGCTTTTCAGTTTGCTCACTCAGCCCCTTCTAAAAGGTACGAAGCCATGAATGTTACCTCAAAAGCAGTATCAGTGATGGATAATTTGCCTTTATGTATTAGATCAATGTGTATAGGTTCAACATAAAAATATCAGTTACCATTTGGGAGATTTACATGAACCTTCTGCACTCCTGCTTTATAGTCAAGCAGGGGAGAGTTAATTATTTCTCCAGAATTTATCTTCTGAATGGATATTCACTCGGTATGTTATTCACACTACTTTGCAATGAACTCTGCACTTTCCTACTTTTCTCCCAGAAGTCGCAATCGAAGACAAAAGCCTGCAAATGATAGACAAGGGCAGAGGCCATGTCCAACTTTGATATCTTGTTGATAACGTATTGTACAATTAGATCAATTTGACAATTTCCATTATGGCTGATAAAATATTTATTGAGCCTTGGAGATGATGTCTGATCCCTGTGCCATTTGTTTTACTAATGGGGGAGATATTTACCAAATCAGTAAAAAGCATTCAAATTTCAGATCCTCATAGCCTCCCCAACATTAGATTTGCAAATTACTGGCTGAAGCCATAAATTACAGCACAGCACAGCCAGACTGATGCCAAGCTGACAAGGTAGGTAGATGGCTTGCGATGACATTGTTTCATAGAAGCATTAATCATAGCGGGAAAGAAAATACTCTCAAATTGGTCCATAAGTCTAAATATTAAGGAATGAGAAGCAGGTTGCCGGGAGATAGCTTTAGCTGCAGCTGGAAAATTAGGAAATGAAAAACCCTTTCTATTATTTAACAAATCATCTTAATAATGTTTTATGCTGTAGTGCCAGCAAGCAAACGAAATTCCTATTCTTTCCCATTTGCTCTTTATCCTCATTGCTCTTTAATAGGAATATTAATAATCTGAGGATTGGCGCAGATGTAGCCCAAGCTGTATTTTTCTCCTGCCATAGGTTAACTAAAAAAGGATAAACACTGAAAGAAAATAAAATTTTAATTTCCATGTTTAAACTCCTTGCTTTGTCAGCAACACAAACAGGGGCTATAGCTCCTCTTCTACTGTTATGTTCAAGGTCAAGCGTACGTTTACTTATGTGCAGGCCAAACATTAAAATCCCACAAATCAGATAAACTGCAGAATCCAGCTTACCATGAAACACTGAGACAGAGGTCTGTAATCTTAGGAAAAAATATACACGTATCGTTGTTGATTAAATACAAGCCCTGCTGATTAATTTAGAGAAAAACACCACCTTACAGAGATGATTATACAACGAACAGCTTAAAATGCTTCCCTGCTAATAGCATTGTCAAAACTCAGAACCTTACAGTACATTGGCCGAGGGAGATTCATAGCATGCCATGACTAAAGTAAGTTGAAGGTGACATATTTGTCTAGCAGACATAATTAAAGGTATAATATTGGTGCTAGAGGTCAGAGTTGTAGAGTCCTAAGGCAAAAGCACTTTGAAAGAAAAAGCTCTGAAATAAGGGAATGAAGAATGATGTTGGTCAAGAGTCTGACACCTCTCTAACTAAAATTGCAAAGGTTTGTCTCAGCAGGCCTGATGCTCACATTTTCCTACCTTTCACCAGCAAAAAAGCAGGTCACCCAGGGTTCAGAAGTCCCAACAGGAGCCCAACCACTAAAGCACTATGCCTCAGTAGTTCCCATTATAACACACTGATGGCTGGATTTCCAACAGAACTCAACACCCACTGCATACCCGATTCTTCAGAAAACTTAACCTATTACTCAGTGCCTAAATGGAATTTGGGCATCACAACGCATCACAATGCCCAGCTTGTAGACATACTACTGGTATTAGGCATATACTCTCCCTTTAGAAATCCATGGGAAAGCTAGACAAGGATTCGTAAAGGACCATGGTACCGAGCAGGGAAGCGCTTACATAGTCACTTACAGTTGGTCAAATAAAATGCTAACGAATGAGTTTGCCTTAAGCTTTGTGTCTGTCAAAAGCTTAAGCACGATCTCTGTCAGCTGGATTTGTGGGTTCCATCAAAATGAGTGGCAGAAGATGACCATAATGGTCTTCTGTTGTGCAACTCCTCCTCCCATTCCCAAGGGAAGACGTAATTTCCTTTTTTCACTGGGGAAAAATGTCTTAATCACTAGGGCCTGCGTACTGTCAACCTTTCCTGCTGAGGCAGCTCCTCCTGCAGAAAGCAAGACAACAAGAAAATGTCCCAATCAGCTAAGCTATTGCCTAAGGGTTTAAAGATGCTCTTCCCATTAATAGACTTTGTGCAAGTAAAAGAATAACTGCATCTTCTCAAAAAAATTTCTGAAATCCAAAGAACCTTTGTTCAGTATCATCAAACAAGGAAAGTGAGATGCCCCATGTCTTAGTGAATACCTAAAAGGGTTATTGTATAGAAGAGTTATGAAGCAGCACATCTCAGAGTAATGTTTATTACGATGGACATTCTGAGGATCCACGTCATTAGCTGCACACCTGAAACACCGAACTGGATGATAGTACTTGATCTCCATAGCTCCCACTGTTGCTTGTTTCCTCTGCTCCACACACTTCACACCTGAGCAGCTTTCTTTGTTTTATACTTCAGTTAGGCTTGTAAGCTGTATTTCTCAGCACAGTACACACTTCATGTAACCTCTACTCTATGAGTATTCAAAGAGCATGCATTTTAGCTTTTTGACAAGTGATGACATGAGGGGGAGAAAATTCACCTCCAAGCTCTCAAGGAAAGCCCTTGTTACCCTTGTAGATTTGTTGCAGGAAGAAACGATTTGGTGTGTGTAAAACAAGAACTGATGGAACCTTCTCTCAGGATGCTCTGACGTTCAGAAAAAGGTTGAACTCTTTATTGCTTCTGACTTTTTAAAATCTTATGCAGCTTTCCAAAGGCACCTTCCTGCTCGTGCAGTCCCTTATACATTTTGTCAGACCACCACAGACTTGAAACAGCTATAAATCCCTCTTCATTCTACTCCCCGACACCCTCACTTAGAAATTCACAATGGTCAAGGGAGAAGGTTACTACACCTTTAAGAATGAAATCTCAAAGCAGCGCTGTTTTGTTTGAGATAGCAAAGTTATTGTCCTTTGCGCTGTCTGGCAACCCCTTATGTCCCTTGGATTTATCTCACACACATGATGCAGCTTTGTGGAAGGGATCGGGAGAGACTTTGCATTCCTCTGGTAGGATGATATGAGTTTGTATCTAAATCTGTTCCATATGACCCACCTCACATGGTTAGTGTCTCGCCGATTCACTTGTAAAGGTCAAGAAGTATTTCAGCTGAGGCTTCAAAGTCAAAGGGTTTGTTAATAAAAAAAAACCCTACTGATAGAATCAGGACTTCATAAAGATACTGTGAACATTCCTTATTCTTTTGTATAGATATATTTAAGGGCCACAACAGGCACAGGTGCAAGGGTGAGGCTTTTTTTGTGGGACTGTGGGTGCAGTGTTAAGGGTCTCACAACCTTTCCACCCTAGATCACTGAGCCTTAAAACAATCTGGGATAACTAAAATCCTTCCAAGTCCAACAAAATCTGCTAAGTCAAGAGAAGAAGGTTTCTCAACAGATTTTTAACAAATAACAATATTGTTTGAACTAATTGAGACACTTTTGTTTTGCTTCTGGGCCGTCAGAACCTGGAAGTGCAAAGCTGTGCAGAAAAGCTATCCAAAGCTCTTCAAAATCTATGAAATATAAAGATTAAACAAGTTCAAAACCATATCCAAAAGCCTCCCGGATCATCTGTCTCAATAACAAGCTATTGGAAACCAGAGGAAGTGAATGGGGCCAATACTGATCCCAACTTTGTTAATCAGATTGCTCTCACCACGTCATAACCTTGACAGAGGTACTCTGTTCAAATCAACACTTCAAAACAAGCAAAAATTTGCAGTGAGTTTATCTCAGGCAAACCAGTTCTCCTTTCTCTAGACAGCACAGCTTCACAGCATACAGAGTGTCTCGAGTCCACTCCCCTATATATTTCTGGAAGACGGAGACAGACATCATATCCCAGACCATCAGAATCCTTACAGCAGAAAGCAGTCGACATTTTTGTAAGAAGAGAATTTGAGGGATGGATATAAAGTACACCTGACATCTTCTATTGCATGCAATGATTTTTAGAATATTAAGCGCTCTAAATATTTGAAATTTCAAATCATGAAAGTCAAAGCAGAGATTTGAAAGGAATGAACAGAGAGAACTAAGTTTGTAGCCAGGTCTGCTGCACTTTCTGATTCCTGAGAGGCTGGATTTATGCTGCGGGTATGGCTATGTGCATATGACTCTCCCAGGCCATCAACTGAGTATAAAAATTTACAGCGCATCAATAACTCCATGGAGGCTGCCAGTGTCCACAGTTACTTTGAAATGTATGCCACGTAACGTACCCCTCTCTCATTAACTATCCAACAGAGCCTGTCACAAGATCTTATTCGCATAGTCATGCAGCTTGCAAGTATTGGCATTCTCCTGGCAAAGCTGAAGTACAAGTCAGTTTTTCAAACTGCAACAAAGTTTTATTTAGTTACTTTAAGAAAAGCCTCACAGAACTCCATGGCAACTCCCAAGCACTTTACAAATTCTCATTAGGTACCAAGCTCAACCAGACCACAGCCAGCCACATCTGGAATAGGTTGGAGGTAGATAATCTGTTTGCTAATACACTACCAAAAAGGCAGATAAAACCATTTTGGTTTGCTGTACTCTTCCACGTGCTTTAGAAAAATTGAGACTAAAATATCTACACACAACACTAACTGCTTTGTCTGAAAGCAGCACTCCCAGCATCCTACTATTTCGCCTGTCTCCCATGGAAAGCAGAGTTGGTCCCTCTGTATTTGAATCTACAATTCTAAGGCTTACAGCTATCTTGAAACCTGATGTTTTGACTTGCACATTTTAGAGAAAGAAATTTCCATAGCATTTACACCTTGAGCACATCTTTATTGCTAATGCTACTCTATGTAGAATTGTCTGGGACAATTCTGCTCCAGAGTTATACAAAACCCCCACCAGCAATCTGTCCATTTAAAATTACAAAAAAATCAGGGAGAGACGAGTGCAAATTGAGACTAGGATGTCCTGTATCTAAGCCAAGAAACGGGAGTTTGCACTGCAGTACAGACAGTGCTGCTGTACGCCCCTGGGACCAGCAGAGAACATGACAGAGTTCCTGGGTAGGAGACTGTGGAGTTGCACACTACCATATCAGGTTTCTGCAGGTCAAGAACCCTTTGCAATACTTGCCAGGAACTGAAGAAAAGTGCTGTACTTCCCTAGAGTGTGTTCCAGAGCTGGTTAAGCAATAATCCCATCCATATTTTCATTATCTGTTTGCTCCAGAGATTCCCCCCCCCCCCAGATTCAAGATGTAGCAAATTTGGGTGCCCACAATGATCTGTTATGCAGAAAGTAAGCATACTTCAAACAAATAAGCAAGCTCATGAGAAAATAGCAGAGGTACAACAGCCTTCAGACAACCCTTACGCATCCCAAAATCTTATGTTACAATACAGCTAGGCATGAAATCAATTTAAATCTGACTATCATTAGATAGGTCTGAAGATCATCACCAGAGAGACAACAGTGAATGGCACCACATAAAGGTAAAATGTTTAGAAATATTTCTCTAAGGTTCTGATCTTGGGGAAAAGAAAATCGAGTTTATTTTTAACCAACAGGTAAAAGGAAGATTTAGGTAGCTGTTTTCCATCTTAATGCTTCTGCTGAAGTTTGACAGCAAAATAGCTGTGCTGCAGTTGTGTGCCTCACCTCTTTGAGGGATTTCTAGATATTATGGAAATACCCATTCTTCATCAGGCAATATGACCCCTATAATTACCAGTGATTCTCAGACAGTGATGCTGTTTAATGGCAACTGTTAAAAAAAAAAAAAAAAGAAGGTAAATCTATGAAAAATGCCATACTTTAAAAAAAAAAAATTCATATTGGCATTGGCTGAGATGATTTGAGGCTGTAATGTCTTAACATAGACGCGCAATACAATAATTTGTTCAGGAACAGTATTAGCAAATCTGATTCTTGCTACCAGTTTAAATGGTAAAATCCATCCAACTGCTTTAAATCAGGTTTGACACATCCTGCTTCATTCTTGGTCCACAGGACTCAGCTTGTCCTTGGTCAATTTATGACCAAAATACCTCCATGCTCAATCTTACATCATAATTTTGAAGAAGTTCTTTTTAACTATTGGCATTTGTAGTTTCTCAGAAATTGGGAGTTTACCACTAGACATATGAGGTACATGTGCATACAGACAACAGGCTACGCTGACCCTGATTAAGTACTGCACTTATCTGAAAGTCCATTAGGCTATGAACACGAGGTCTTGCAATATCCTTACCAAAAGAAAGGCAGAAAATGAAAGGCAAGATAAAATGACAATACAATTTATCCTTCATGGCCAGTGCAATCACTAAAATATGGAAGCTGATTACTGCACATCAAGTCGATGGGTCTGTAATATACAGTTATGCTTATCAAGAACTAGTTTAAAGTCACAAACTCATTTCACACAGACCACCAGCCAAGGACAGGAGGAAAAGTTCTTGGACAATGCCCTGTATATGACCTACATGGACTAAAGAAATACAATCACCATTTGAAATCCCAATATCGCGTATTCATGAGTAGCTTTTATCCCCTTAAATGAAACATTAAAAAATTAACAACTGACCATCTGAATAAGACCTGATTACATACTGGGCAGCAGACAGCTAGTACCTCATGCAAAATCAGCACCTTAACTTCCTGATATAGCCGCTTAAAACATTTACCATCTGTATGTGCACAACGCGAACGTCTCAAAACTACCTAAGGGTAAGATTTAAGAACCTGTATTCATTTTCAGAGGTCACATTAAATAGCACTTAGGCTTCTGCATGTTCAAGTCACTGGCATCTGTTATCCATACCTTAACACCAGGTCAGTATTAATATAATGAATCCAAGGCTCATTTACATTAGCACTGGGAAGTTCATTGCCCCAATTTTTCCTCTAATTTAGAGAAAGCTTTTACAAACTTGTCTCTCCAACAGACCTTGTGGGTGGCCAGTGTTTTCACTGCTGCACTAGCAACTTCGACTTTTAATCCCCCTGCTAATACCCCAGCCTGATTCGCTTTACTGGCGATAGATAAGTCATGTTTCTGGGTCCCGCACACAGTGACCGGACACCACCTCTCAGTGGCTTGCAAGCAAGCTCCATCGCTAAACAAAAGGCAGTCTGTTTGGTCACCCTTCCTTCAGAGAGGCTTAAGAACATTTTTGTCATTTTTGAACAGCTAATATCTTGCAGAGGGAAAAAAAAAAAGTTGTCTAATCTCTTTAAATTTAATCTTTACTTTTTGAAAAATCTGAGCACAGATGCTTAGTGCTGGACTATGTTCCATTAGACTAATTAGGTCAAGATTACCTAAAACGGTATGACTCCACCAACTCAATTTAAATTCCCTCCCTCCTGTCCTTAAACTTGCACTGTTTGGAATTTTATTCCCTTTTTCTCTCTCTACCCCCCCAGAGAGCACAAAGTGTGTGGGCAACTATTATTAAAAAAAACAACAAACAAAACAAAACCTGAATGAATACTGCAGTGAAATCTAGGGGATTCTTCTCCTGGTCTTCAGTATCAGTCCAAACCGGACAAAACTTTACTAACATTTCCTGATTTCAGGACAACCGTGCTCAATGGTACTGCTAAAAAAAAAAAAAAGTCTCCTTATATTCTTATATTTTGCCTCATTTACACATGGATCCAACTTAATACTTTTATTAGTCAACAGTTTCCTGCTAATGAAAAAAGACAGATGGTATTTTTATTTCTTTTCTCAGTTTTTGAGGCTTTCACAAAGTTTTAAATATTTCACACCCATTAAAGCAAATACTAATGAATTTAAAGCATTGCAAAATGTAAAATAATTTGTGGATTTAAAAACAAACTTTCAAGACATTTGCTTGCACTGCCTTTCTATCAGAACATCCACCGCTATCTGGCACATCAGTTCCTCCACCTGCCCCTCAGGCCAACCTGTGTGGATGGGTTTCAGTTTCTGTATTTTTCCGATAAAGGTTTCTCATATTCTTCACAGCCAGGACAACAGTGGGCTGTTTGGTTCACGGGTTCAAGATTAACACAAATATCAAAGAAAACAAAAGGTACACTGCCACCCCTCTCCAGCCTCTCCCTCCCCCTCCCAAAAAAAGGGGTTCCCAACTCACCTCAGAATCTAAATCTCACTGAAAGCACGTACCTTCTGAACTGCACCTTTAGACAACTGTGGAAATAGCCTCTTAAATTTCATGTTACTCGAGCCTTGTAACTAACTACTCAAAGCGACCAAACAGAACAAAGACATTTATTTTTATTTGGGATCCTTCAGAACATGAATGAACACTCTTAATCATTATTTTTTTCCATGTGCTTATATAAATTCTTCACAGACTGATACAGTTTTGCTTTGAATTCCTTCTAAACTTGCTTCACTATTAAAGTCTTAAAGGAAAATGAAAAGAATCTTGACCAAGGCTGTAAGTCTCCTACACAGCAGCAGAAGACCTACAAGTAGAAACTCAGCTCTTAAACTTCTCCAATTGAGCTGGCCTACTGAAGCCAGAGCAAAATTTTAAAATCAGTGGGATGTACAACTGGCGAGCTTTTAAAACGTGTACAGTTCCTAGGAGAGGGCAGACAATTTGCTTAGTACATACAACCTCATGAGAGAGCAGAACAAGCCAGTACTTCAGCTGCAGGAAGAAGAGTTGTGTGAAAAGAAAGTCCACTAAGCAAAACCACACTGAGAGCTCTCTTGCCTAAGCTGTAGAATTTTCCAGTGAGTGTTAACAAGTGCTACTTGAACATCAAGGTGTTTGAATTGGTCTGCACTTCATGAGAGCATCAGACCTGTCTAGTCCTTGTCTCTAGCAATACCAGTATCACAAAGATGCATAAAGCAGGCTGAAAATCTCAGGACAATGCACTCCTGTGATACTGCTTGCACATTCAAGGTTTAGGTCCAGGCAAAAAAAATCAATACTGCTGATATGAAAGAAGGAGAAAATGAAAAGGAAAGCAATGACCCACCTTTAACCTTTGTGAAACCGGTTCAAACCTTGTACCTCTCTCATTACTCCACCCTCCTATAAAGTATGTGGGTTTTTTTTTAATTTTAGATCAGGAAGAAAGCAATGTGGGTGAAGTACAAGTCTTGAGGGTCCTTTTTTCCAAAGGACTTACAGTTTTCATCCCTGTTCTTTCAGGCAGCTTTCCAGTCCTTCCACTGCCGTCCAAAGAGGTCATTCTTGAGAGGACCTTCTTCCCCTTCCACTTCTAAGCTTTCTCATTTTTCATCTAGATAGTTCATCTGAATTAGGTTCTAGGAGTTTGGAACTGAGATTGGCTTATCATAGTATGTTAAAAGCTTTATAAATACAGTCATAATTTTGAAGGTACCTAAATACAATTTGTCTTCCACCTCTACCCTTGAACACCACTGAGAAAACTCTGAACTGTTAAGTTACAGTATTGTCTAGGGAGCTCAGATATTAGAACATCTCAATCTCATTTTGTCCTTACAAAGAACACAGACAAAGAATTTAGTCAGTGCTGCCCTTCACCTGCAGAACGTCTTCAGCTCACCATCTCTACAATCTGTGGGACAGGAATACTGCCTGCTGCTGCCATCCAGAAGACAATAGATCATCTGTTGATCCTGAGCACAGCTTCACATCACCATGCCGCTTTCTCATCTCAGCTCCTAAATTGCTCTAGCCTCGTTCCATACTCATATAAACATCTTGTCAATTCAGATCTAGAAGAGGTGCTGCACTTCAGGCATGGGTTTAAAAGTCTGAGAGGCTTATGTGTAAAACTCTGGAAGCATACAGACACTCTGGGGTAACCTGAAAGAACATAGAAGAATCAGGGCCCAGATCCTCAGAGGAAATCAGACAGCTAGGGTAGAGCTTTCTAAGTTATGGAAGTTAGGAGTCTGTTGTGCACTTCACATCAATATATGCAACATTAAAGAAGCTATCAAATGTAGCTTGGTGGAAATATGAAGAGGAGTTCTGCTACAGGTTATGAGTGAAAGTATTTTTAGTTTACTAGCGTTTGAGGCTGTGAATATGTTTTTAACTGGCATCCTGTCAAATGTACTGTAATAGATTAAACCAGCTGAAGAGTAGAGAAACAGGATTTCATAGGGATATCTAAGCAGGGCTTCCCCTTGAGAAGGAGAGTTTGTGTGTACGCAAACATACATACTTTCTCTCTCAACATTTTTCTTGCGATCATCAAGCAGATTTTAGTCAGATAGCACCTTCCTGCCTTCATCATATAGCACCTTTTATGTCCTCAGAATGAGGATGCGGACAGTTTCGTCACTGAGCTAGACTGTATCAAGAGTAATCTGGGCATCATAAGCAGTAGAACTGATGTACACTGATTCACTACTACTTATCCCATCCCTTCTTCCAGGCAAGCAAAAAGCTGTCATTTAGGTAGGGAAAGTGTTAGGGAAAAGGGGGACAGACTCACACAGCAAACTCACAGCAAACTGATGTTACCTCAGTTCACCTGATGCTCTTAACATTTCACAATAGCTTCAAAATCAATTAAGTGCAGAGCAGTTAAAAAACATTACTTTAG
Organism: Haliaeetus leucocephalus; assembly: GCF_000737465.1. NCBI lineage: Eukaryota > Metazoa > Chordata > Aves > Accipitriformes > Accipitridae > Haliaeetus > Haliaeetus leucocephalus. Next base: position 289,764 of record NW_010972666.1, read on the forward strand.
CATTTGGCTATTTTAAGACTGTCTGAACAGCCTGCAAAGTGCTGCGGAGCCACATTACACCAACAGCCCCAAAACCATTCTTAGTGCTGTTTTTCAGGACTCTACCCAGTAGATAACCATCTGAGCTGAAATCAGGCAGATTTCTTGAAGTCTCCAAAGAAATACACAGTGTACAGGTAAATTGCACTGGTCTAGGAAGGCCTGTCTGTGTGTCTCTCAAACACCCAAATTTTGCCACTGCTGGTGTTCAGCTATACTAGCAGCCTGACCACTGCTCCTAGAGAACAGCATGTCCTAAACTCCAAACAAAACTACCATTCACAAAGGAGCATGGTAGATGTCTCAGATTCTGCAGGTTAAAGATATATCAGCTGCAGATTTCTTGACAAATCCTGTTTCTTGACTCAAATTAAGGACATTTCTCCTGTACACTCATGCTTCTTGGGTGTGGCCTTCCGTATTTACCAACAGTCAAAAATCCACAGACAGGTTAGGAAAGAGAGAAACGACTAGCTAAATTATACCAGGATGTTTTCCAACTCAAATGATTCAAAACAAAATACTGCTGCTATTATTACTACATGTTTAAAACAGACAAAGCACTAGGAACTATACTGCAAGTGCCCATCCTGCACTGTCATATCTGAACTATATAAATCTTTCCTACAGTGCTAGTGAAATTAAAAAGCTCTGCAGATAGGGCACACTTTCACAGAAGCCTGTCTTTCAGCCACACCTTCTGTTATCAAATCATTGTTCAACAAGGAGTTGAAATTTTAGTGAATCATATCTATCAAAACAAAGGATCAGAAGCACAGCAGATAATTCTAGCTTCAGTCATATCTCAGCTTCTGAAGTTCTCCATACAGTAGTCTCAGTCTCTGAAATGGAGTCAAACTACAAACATAATCATACTTACTAAATTCTACTATTTTGGAAAGAAGTGGCATCACATTATACTACTAAAACTGGAATTATGAAGTAGTACAAGAAACTAAACAGAACGAAAATGGCATTTGCTGTTACATAGACTAAGCAAAATGTCACCAACATTAATTGCTAAGCTTAAATCAATGAGTGGGTATTACTTAAAAACACAGTAAAATTTTTTCACATGACCAATTCCATCATCATCACTGACCATAGAATGGAATATAACAAAAAATGTACTTAGGCACCCAAGTGACTGAACGACTTAGTTGCAAATTAAATTGTTTACAAAGATGTGCCATCATCATCAAGATGCAACAGGCAGTTCTCAACAGAATACACTAAAATCACTTCCTATAAAACAGTAGTTTCCTATTGTTTTAAGCACCCTGGATTACAAAACATAAATGAATGTTAAGATCTGAGAGACCTCCCCCTCACAGAGATTCTTATTTTCATTACTTGGCTAGTTTTGCCCACTTGCATTTTGCCTGGTTTAGATAAAGAACAAACCTAGTGAGCTTCACATATAGCTTATGCTCAGCAGACTTTCTGGTTTCCTAGAAACCAAGTGCTATCATGTTTTTGTTTCCATCTCTGAAGAAGCTTGGCTATAAAGTATTTCTTTTACCCACTTTTCACACTAACAGTTTATGCTACATTCAATTTTCCTAAAAGTTACATCTATTTTTACAGATTTGGGGTTCAAATAGTTGAAAAACTGTCCCATTTTCAAACTGCTGGCTTGGGGATTGTTTGGTTCTATTGTGGTTTTTTTAACATACTGTCATACAGATCAATTTTAAACAGATGTTAAAATATAAGACTATAAGATAAATGGGAAGATAGTGACAGATCATGAAACAGTTAAGATACTAACTTAGCACACATGAGTTCCCAGCTCTGCCACAGACTTCTCTTGTGACCTTTGTTAATTCACCAGTAAGAAATCAACTGACCCAAGTGCCACTGAACCTGATCAAGTGTTAACACCAACTGCTCTCCATTACCTCTCCATCTAGCATACTGCCCCATTAGCTGTTGCTTTTACTGGTTCTATCAAATTATCTGCATAAAAATCACTGATTAAGTTAAAAGGACTCACTTTCTTGTAATGTTACAGACTCTGATGGCAAAGAGGTAAGGCGAACAGTTAAATTGTCAGATTCAAAGGGTCAGCCGCATCTGGCAGGGAGCAAGGACAGCAGGTGAGGACAGGCTGGGAGCTGTAGCCAGACCAGCAGCAGCTGGGATAGTTCTGCTGACCGGCTGCCCTTACGGTTTTGACGGATGAGCACGGAGGGCTGACAAGGTTACTGCCCCGCAACCATCAGCGCTGCCCCTGCAGCACAGATGTCTAAAATGTTGTGCACCAGCTCCTGAACCGCTGCAGTTCACCAAGTAACATTTTAAAGAAAATTAGAAGCTGCAATGGCTTACTTTAAAAGTTTCATAACAGAATTCTGTTTCCCCTCTGTAAAAAGGGGGTGGTAGCACAGTGCTACCTCAGAGAGGCAATGCAACACCAATTAAATTACGTATGTTGACATTTATACTAAGATCAAAAGCATACGCTCACTATATAAGCAGTGCAAAATGAAGTAGAATCAGGACAAAGGTGATTTACCCATCCTGCTGACATTTTCAAGTTTTCTTTCCTCCAGATAGAAATGTTAATATTTTGAACCTTTTTACATGCTACTAAAATGACTGAGACAACTCAGAATAACTCCATGATAAAACAGTTGTGGGAGAAAAAGGTGCGAGCCTCTGGTTTGAGTCAGATATCATGGGCTGGGTGTTTGCTTCTCCCTCTCACAATCAAGTCAGTCCTGATGACTAGAAACATCCTTTAGGAAAGGCTTTATCAAAATTTCTCGTTAGCTTCAGGGTAAAGGCTTTGAGAAAGTCAAAGTTCCACAGAATTTTAGCAGAGTAGGCCTAAAGCAATGCATTTTTCATCTAACAAACATTTAAACACAAGCATAACTTTACACACTTATTTACGCCATGATGCCTATCAAATGTGGGCTTGTTGTCATTTCCTTTTCTTAAAAATATGTTTTATCCAACTTAATATGGAATTTATTTAAGACACAGGATCGCTTATTAATCTGTTCTTTCAATTTTTGGAAGATATCAATATCTTCTTTGGCTTAACAGCATAATAGTCCATTTATCAGTGAGGAAAGTCTCCAGAGGAATGAGATTTTTATTTCAAATACACTTTCGCAGTTATTGGAAAAGATTCAGCATTTTTCTTGGAGAAATATGTCATTAAAGTAGAAAGATGAGGGAAATGCTTGTATGCAACATAGGCTTTTCTCTGATAGCAGACTGGTGCCCGTCTGGACAGATCCCTGAAGACACAAGCAATCCCAATTAAATCATGAGCATAGAGCTCTGCCTACATAGAGCTGATGTCTAGATCAAGACCTTGGAATGTCAGCTTCAAAATTTCCCTGGCAATTGCATCACACAGCCTACTGATATGAAAAAGCTATAGTACAGGCAGGCATTTCCCTCCTCTTTCTATTTTAGTGACTTGTACCTCGGGGAGGGGGAGAAAAAAAAACAAACCACAAAACCCCAACTTTAGAAAACCCTAAATCCTGCATTCGGTATAGGAAAATGTGAAAGGAGTGAATTTGAGATGTACTGTCAATGAGCTAGCTAAGGGTTAGCTGATTAAGTTCAGTATGATAATATTCTATAATATTTCAGTGAATTCTATGGCATGAAATACAACACATATTTGATCTCTCTCACACGAACTCATAGCGAAGTAATAAATATTTCCCTACAGAATAATTTTCCTGTAAGCAGAGATTTACTGTAACCCAAATGGCAATTTAGTCATTTCAGAACATTAAAAAACAGACTCTCACTAGAACTTAGATCACTGGAAGAGGATTCCATGGTACAATTACACTCCAAACAGCATCCACAGTAAGAAAATTGTTAGAGATGTTCTTCACTCACTAAGTTGGGGGTGGGGAGCTGTGGGGGTGATTTTTGTTCTCTTTCTAGCCATCTAGAAGACAGGAAAAAATAAGATTATTAAAAGGAAAACAATAAACAATGGTGGCCTTTTAGAGACTGGGTGGTTATGTTTAGAACTAACATTTCCAAAATAAAATTGTCAGGAACTAAATACAATCACGCTTGGGTCAAACAAAACTTTTGCAAGTAAAACAATGAAAACTATTCCCCTGCCTTGTAAAGGTTAATTCTCTTCCCTTGCTCTCACAAATCCAGAAAAAAAAAAAAAAAAAAGATGTATTTGCTGCACCGAGGAGTGTTAAATAATATCTTCCCAATAAGCCAAAAATTACGTGTAGCAAAGTGGAGAACAATATTCAAGAAAAACTGCATAAAAAAAATTTGGGGAAGGTAGGCTTCTGGCAAGCACAAACACAACCCTTAATGGATTTTTTAATAACTCTGTGCCACACAGTAATAGGGAACCACCTGCCAAAAGCACAGCAAGGTCAAGCAAGTGTCACATACATGTTACAGCCAAAGAAATTCTGTGATCATCTACTCTGACCTTCCACAGCAACCACCACTGAAATAGCCTCATATAGTAGCATAGCAGGTTTCTAGCTTGCTTTTTTGTCTGGCCTGTTTTCTTTTCCTTTACTTCAACATGTTTATTTTGTTGCACGTACCACCTAAAATAAACACAAGCATTTTATGATGCCCACACTTCTCCCCTTCCCCAACAGACCTTTTGCTCCCACCCCAACTGCGATTCCACAATTATTTGATGAGGGAGAGTGTCATAACACACTTGGAGTGAATCAAACCCAAAGGCAGGCAGAACAAACAATACAGTGTGTGTGCGGGTGTTTGTGTAAAAATCAATCACTCCGGGTTTCTCTGGTTTTCGGCTGCCAACAGCTGAGCGGAGACGCTGAGAGCGTGCGTGCGTCTGCACAGGGGGGGTCGGCCAGCACCGTTCGGGCCTGCTATCCCCACCCGCAGCTTCTCCCAGCTCAGCCCCGCGCAGGCTGCTGCAAAAAAACTCGCTTTCGCCAACCCCTTCCCTGTGCGGCCTGCACGCCTCCCCCGGCCGTGGCCAAAGAGCGGGCATGGCTTCCCCTCTCAGCCTTGCCCCATGACAGCCCCCTTTCCCTGCCAAAGGGGCCTCGCGTGCCCCTGGGCAGCTGGCCCGGCCCGCTGGCAGCGTGGGCAGCCAGATGCGTGGGCAAAGGTAGGCCCTGGACCCTGAAGCCAGCTTAAGTGCCCAGCAGGCACTGCCCGGCCGGCCACGCAGGTGGCCCAGCTACCACCCGGGGAACGTGGCCCAAGCTCAGCCTCGGCCCCCCGGGCTGGGCAGCGGCCCCCAGGCCAGGCC
>NW_010972666.1:295063-295766 GCF_000737465.1 Haliaeetus leucocephalus
CCCCGGGCCTCGGTCCCGGCCCGGGGAGCGGCCCCTAGGCCAGGCCCCGGCCCCGGGCCTGGTCCAGGGCTGAGGCGCGGGGGCCTGCTGCCGCCCAGCCCCGCGGGCGCAGCTCCCCTCTGGTTTCTTTGGGCAGGTCAGAATATTTAAACAGTTGTATATTCAAAGACCACAATGGAGGGAAGAGAATTACCTAAGGACAGGGTTAGCCTGTTTGATCAATGCATAATCAGATAACTGCTCCAGCTTTTTTACAAGTCTTTAAGCAAAGATCAGCCACTCAAATTCTAATTCCTTTTGCTAATTAAGCAGCCTGTTAATTGCTCTCGGGGTCTCTAATGCCATGTCATTATGCTTTTTAACAGCCTGCTTGACATCAATAGGGCTGCAAGCTCCACACAAACAAAGCGGGCATCTAGCACTTACTGAATTAGGCTAATGCCGGCATTGGAGCCGGGCACTGGCACGTCGCCTCCAGCGGGCGGCATTTCATTATCATTTCATCATCCCTCACGGAAGAAGAAGAAGGAGGAGGAGAAGAAAAAAAAAAAAGAAAAAAAAGAAAAAAAAAAAAGGCAAGTTACAAATGTTCAACACTTACCAGAGCGGGCAGCAAAAAGTGCTGAACCTGAGGAGAAAAGGCGCGCAGCGCTCCCCGCTCCCCGCCGGCTGCCGCCTCAGCCCCGGGCGCTTCTCCCGCTCA
>NW_010972666.1:295776-359470 GCF_000737465.1 Haliaeetus leucocephalus
CTCGGGCCGCGGTGGGCGGCTCTGCCGCTGCGGGCGGAGGGAGGCCTGGCCCACGGCAAACACGCGTTGGCGGCGGCGGATCCGACGCACGCGAGGGGCTTTGAGGCGGGCTGAGCTTTACGCCACCGAGAGAGACACCCCTGCAAAAACACGCGAGGGTGACCTCACTGCCAGCCTCGGCCCTCGGGCGCTGCCGCCCCTGAGGATAGCGGACTTCAACCTCTGCCTCAGCTCGGACCTTCTCAGGAGCTGCTTTTATCATTATTTTCAGAGTAAACAAACTGCTCCCACTGAATGCGGCCCTTAATGTTACCACCCGATCTTTGCAGCAAAAGGACAGAGCTGCGCAGCACTAGGTGCAGGTACAGCTAGGGGCATCGCTCTGCTCTGTCTAGCCCTGAGAGCAAAGCATGGTCATTAGTTACGAGAGGTCAAGTTAAAACTCTGCTTTACAAGAACTTCCAGACTCTGAGAACTGCAGTTAGGAATCCCACTCCTAATGTGAGATCACCTAAAAATGCACCGATCTTCCCCGTCACTGAAAGGCCATCATTCATGTCAGTAAACAAGAAAGGAAGTAAAGCTAGAAAATAGCCTTAATTTCTCTGCCTCTCAGGAATAATGTTTACAGACAGCACAGAGATCTTGGCATCCTTAACATGTTAGTATCAGAATGACCTATACTGTAGTTGAAGAGTCACTGTTATAACGCATGGGAAATATTTTCAGTTACACCAAGAATACATAAATTGTATTATGTTGCTGGACAGGACAAGTTTGGATAAAGTAAAAAACCACGAGCAAGCTGCGAGACCAGACTGAGATCTCCACTGAAGCAGAGTCAAAACAAAATAACTAAAACAAAGTGCGAGTTGAACCGGATGCACCCGAACTCGACTGTTCTTATTTCAGTCTCTATTTTAACATAATTTAAAGAAATTGCCAGTAACCTGAGTGAAGATTTCTGCATAAAAAAATCCAGTAGCACAATAAAAATAACTTGCATCCTAATAAGTACAAATCATCTCTTACTAGCATTTGTTTCTTAAGAAAACTGAGGTCCCAATCTTGAAAATGCTTATGCACATTCCTAACTTTTCACCAGTTTGTAGCCCCATAGATATGCTTTAGGGGAAAGTCCTCGTATGGACAAAGCTAAGCACATTCTTAAATCACCCGTACAGCAACTCATTCTTAAAGTGCAAAGATTAAAGAATACAATGTAAGAAATAAAAGCTCTTTTAAACAAATTATTAAAGCATTATTTTGTATTGTGTAGCAGAAATAAAAAATGCCAAGGTGCTTTAGCGGTTTGCAAAATACTCATTTGTCGGGCATCTTAAATCATGAGATGGAATAGGTAGCAGATTTTACAAAATGCTGAGCATCAGTTAATAGAACAAGAAATAATCACTATTAAAAGCTAACTTAGGGATGACTCCTCTTTTCTCTTGAGGACCAGATGTTTGTTTTCCACTATCAGGCCGTTTACTGGCTCTTGATATAGAAATTCGGTGTTTGGACAAAAGAAATTCTAGGTCTGGGCTGATAACAGTCCCAGTGCTCCAGTTCCCATCAAAAACATCAGCAGCCCCGCTTCTCCCTTAGTGCTGTTAGCACAGATCCACGCTCCTTTGGGTTGCATTTTAAAGCAATTGGTCTCCCAGGCTCTCTTGTATCTCAAATAATGCTTGAGAGCGTCCAAGAAATGCTGTCTTTGGTAGAAACACTGAGCTTCATCCCTGACTGCAAAGTCCAGAAATTAGGGAGGCGCGCCCAGCACAGTCAAGACAACTGCATCAAGATGCGTCAGGAGGCCACGCAGGGCATTGGAGCATCCGCACTATTATTGGGATCTCTGAGCTGAGAGCAGAGTGACAGAAGCCATCTTTCAGCACAAACAAACCAGCACATGGGGAACTCTCACTGGTAATGAACGGACAAGCGAATGGGACTTTGAGATCTGAATTCAGTATTGACTAGGAAGTGACCTGACTCACCTCAGTTGCTGTCCTCCTCCTCCCTAAGCGAGGATCACCTAACAGAGGAAGCATTGCTGGTTTTGGCAAACTGACTTGACTTAGTAGCTGCCTGCTTGGGGCCACTTTTCACTTCTGAGCTCCAAGAATAAAGAGAAAGTTTTGGGTACACCTGGCAGGAACTTTTGTCTAAGTTTTCTCAGTTTCTCTTCCAAACCACAGCTCCACCTCAAAATAGCTAAAAGTGTTGGGATGGTTAGGGAACCTTGCCTGGTAGAGAACAGGACTTTCAACCTACGTCCCTCTCATTGCAGGTAAGTGCAGTACTGGCAGGCTGGAAAATAAGTTGCTCTCCCCAGTGCCCTCCCTCCACCGGGGAACTGGTGTTTATTGCACCAGAGGCATTACATCTGCCTATGGGGGGCTATTTTCAGGCAGGTGACGGGCTGAGGGAGACCCAGGTTTAAACTCCAGTGCTCCAGGTTAAGCAGACAGAAATCTGAACCTGCACGTTCATCCCAAGCAATTGCCCTATTTACTAAGTATTTTGGAGACCAAATCTGTCTGGATTTTAATGCAAATGCTGAAAGATCTCCATTTTGCCCCTGGGTAAATTTAAAACAAATTTTGTAAACTCGGTTATCTTTTCAGTAACAAAGTTCTTATTTGTTAGCGGACTGCGGAGCCAGGCTTCTCTAACCCAGATCTACTCACGCACCCCTTCCCGACTTCTTTTTCATTTATCTCCTCTTCTGCTCTTCAGTGTAATCCATCTTTCACTCAACCTCTTCCCCCTCTCTTTTCCTTCATTCCTTACTCTGTCCATTTTCAAGCAGCGGTAGCAATATCCTCACTATTACTGACAGTTTCCATCTGGTTGCTATCTCCCCATGCTAGCTGTAGTCTGGGAAACTCTCCATGTTGTCCTCTTCCCCTCACAATTTCCTTTGCGGCTCTGGCAGGAATGGCTAGCGCTCTTCAAACAACTGGCGAAATAATGAGACAGGACGAGCATGGTCTGCCCAGATATCTACACTGATCTATACCCACAGCCTTACATATTTCTGTTCCAATGTCACCAGCAGAACTGCTTTTAGACTGCTTCCCTTTAAACTTTGCCTTGTTTTATTTGCTCAAATCAATCAGTGCAGTTCAGACTGTAGCTCGTATCAAATGTGCCTAGTTATTAGCTAAGTTAAAAGACCCATTTCAGCTTCATTTTGATTTCTTTTTCAAGTAAAATTTGGCACATCAGAATGGGAGACAGAAATATTTAGTATGTGACCTTCTGCGTTGCAGGGTTGTCTAAGGAACGGCTATTGCTGATAACATACAGAATTAACCGTTTGGCTGCTGACTTCATATTTAATTTGTAAATGAGAAAAGCAATCAAAATACATGCATCTGTGATCTCCCAAATACACTGTTGTCCTTAAGTAGAATTAATCTGAGGTCCCTATGTATGCCCATTTAAGTACAGATATTTATGTGCATGCATGTGACAGGTAAAAATGCATACACACACAGAGAATAATTTTATGCATCTCCTATGTCTGCTGCAGGATAGCAACACAATTAAGTCGCCGTGACTGAGACAATTATCCATACAGTAAGTAAAATGAGATGTCCACAGTATGCTGCAGAGTTTTTAAACATGTGGGAATAGAGTACAGAAACTCCGTGGAGTCATGCAGCTAATGAGCAATAAATACACACTGGCACACCCTCATCAATTTTAAAGTCTTGGTATGAAAAGAATGTAATTAATTAAGATATGTTGATTTATAAGAGGTGACATAACAAGATGGATAGAGAAATCTTTTCCCTCCAATCTGTCATGGTTTCTTTCTAGAAGACGGCCCAACATGTGACGATGGCCTCCTTGGACAGTCACAAAGAAATCATCCTGAGTTTTGTTTTGGTTTTCCCCACTATCATAAGGAATATAAACTTCCTTTGCAACCCTTATTTGCATTTGGCACAACTATATTTAAAGTGTAACAGTTCTAGAGACATAAAAGGGGGGGGAAAAAAAAGTTGAAAACAATTATATTTAGAAAAATCCTTTCCACTTTTTTACTGTATTACGTTTCTGCACATCGAAACATAAACCCTGTTTCCCTTTCTCCCCCCTGCCCCCCCTTAAGTCAGATGACTTTTTTGTAACTTGGCATACAGACAGTCTGGTATAAGACAGGACTGTAGCATTTGTTGAGTCAAGATGTTTAATTTTTTTCACTTGCATAATGATCCTTTTTTCCCCTCCAGCCACTTGAGTTTTGTTTATGTTGCTTGAGCCCTAAACTAATACATGAATTCTCTTCACTGCCAAGATGACAACTTCGGCACCAGGCTAGATGAGCCAGAGGACTACGTTCACTTTTAAGGATAGAGGTATTTTAAAAGACTTTTTTCCAGTTGTGACAAATTAAATGCATTAAAGGAAACAACTGCTGTTGCGAGAGCTACTGGACTTCAAGGAGGAACTGGGAGAGTTATTTTCTTTGCAAGCACTTGACTTTTGCTAGGGGGCACTTTGCTCCTGTGCCAACTCGGGCTTATATTTTATTATTCTTAGAACAAAAGGTTGCAGTAATTAGAATTGGGGAAGTTGTGCTCAAAGAAACTGAGGCATCAGATAAATTTGATACCATTAAGTGGTTATAAAAGGTGGGATTTTTAAAAAGAAGAATAACTGCTTCAATATATTGGTTTTATCCTGTCAAGAAAAGATGAATGAGAAGTACAGCTACTTTCACTCAGGCTAGACATGTAAACCTTGTACTTAATGACTGATGAGCAAAATTTTTTCTCTTCCAAGTGCAGATGGGCAAATCCCTCGTAATTACAAAACACAAGAAAATCTAATTTTACCAACAGAAAGCAGCGCACTGTCCAAATGTTTCCCAAGCAAGAGCTTTAGGTGCTTGTTGAAGAAAAAAAAAAGCCAAACAACATTTCTTATAATGTGATCCATATTCTACCACATGCACATTTAATATAAAAGTTATGTTTGATATATACCGCCTTAGCATTTTTCTATTTTAACTGAAAGCCTTTTGTTCTGTCAAGATTATAGTAGGATTTGCTTTCATTTTTCATGATGTTTCACTCAATACATCACTAACATTAGCAGGACTTAATAAGCGCCCACCTTCTCCTTCCCCCCGCCCTGCCTGAGGTCTTTTGATGCATATTCCTCAAGAATCTTCAGATGTTGGAGATTGTTTGAAAAGTGGCCTCTCTATACCCTAGTATCAGAGATAACGAAGAGGACGAGTCTGTAAAATACTGTGTGGTGCTAGCCACACAGTAAGCAAAATGTTTTGCAGCTTTAAATTCTGCCCTTGGTATGGTCTCTGTAATGGGCTTCCCTTCCTCCTTTTCTCTGTTGCAGATTCACATCTGTTTCTCTGCATTTTGAAACTGTGTTCATTTTTCACTGCTGCCCTTTGTCCCACACTTACTAGCTCTCGCCAAGGGCTTCATTTCACTTATTCAATAAGCGAGAGGCACTGCAGACTAGAGAGAGCTTTAGGACAAAGCTCAAACTTCTATTAGGCCTCAACAAAAATGTTTTTGTTCCCTATCAAGGAACTTTTTCCTATTGCTTGTTGGTGGTTTGTTTTGGTTTTAATTAACATTTGTAGTTTTGTAATTGCCCAAACAGCCTGCAATTTCAAACCATTAAAAGAAATAAAAAATAGATGCAACAAAAATCCGTATTATCTGTTACCAGAAAAACTTTGTACTAGAAAAGCCCGTTTGTCCTTCATCCTTTTGCATCTGCAATATTTGGCTGCATCTGCAAATACCGTGCATTTGTACTTCCGAGATCCTGGTTTCTTTCTATGTCCACACTTGTGTAAGCAGTCTGTTAACGTACGTTTTCATGTCTCACTGGCTTAATACATGTTATATTGGAAACCGGGCGGGAGGGACTTCCCGGTAATGCCTTGCCAAGTCATCCCTGGCTACGCCTGGGTTATTCCCTCCAGCCTGTCCTCCAGTCACAGCACTAATTGCTGCGGTTTACTGCACAACAAAATTGAAGAGAAGAGACCAGCCACGCAGGTTTTCCCAACACAAGATTTTTGACATGTTAACGACTTTATTGTATCCTGTTGCTAATCTAAGTACCGGAGAGCTCTTCTTCGGAGAAGAAATAGCAAGGATGAAACTTCTAACACTTAACTATTGTACTAACAGCTTAACGTCTGCACATGAAATTATTTAACTCTTATGGCTATGTTCATTGTGCCACAAGCACGTGAGTCAAATACGTTTTTTTTCTTACTAAATCATCATCCCACTATGGTGCCAGTACTATAAACCCTCTTGTAAAACTGTGAGGTTCAGGAAATATTTCTAAGTGTGCGTTGCTCAGCCTAAGATTGTTGACCGTCTCTATGTGCAACCCATTTTTTCCCCTTGCTGTATTTCTTTAAAAGCACTCAGCCTCCTCCTATTTGAAGCTCATCTGATGCTACAGTCTGGAGTACCCCTGTTACTTGCATGCATTTCATTAGTAATTACATTCTGTTTTACAGCTTGACGCTTTAAAAGGCATAGAACATAAAAGTCGACAACACGTACTTTTATAACTCCTACAACTGAGGAGAAAGTAAAGAATGACAGTAAGTTGTATGTGTTTGTTGGTTTAGTGCCTCTCCCCAGCTTTCAAGTAAATATTCTTTGGGCCAATAGAAAAATCCCTGCAAGGAACCAGCGATGCTACACTCTCAGCCTTGGGTGGGCTCTAATTATGCTTTCTCTGCCGGGGGAAACAACTTCAGGAATATGGGACGAGGAGTGTCTCATGTCCCTCACCATTCCCATTTAATCCATGATTTTTTCTGTCATTAATACGAACCTTACATCCTAGCTACCCTGCTAACTTTTGCCACAACTGCTTTGTGTAATTAAGAGCAGACACCTGTGTTCCTTGTCAGCAGCAACGGTCCTCGTGCTGCAAACACAAGCGAGGAATGAACAGTCATCAGTTACTCATCTACCTTGCTTTTGCTTAGGTATTTAGCGTTATATTTCTTCTGTGTCCAGTACCCGTGCATCTTCTGGTCTTACTATGTTATTGCAACTGGTATCGTTACGCTGTTTGGTTTAGGTTCTGTCCACTGTCAAGGAGTTTTTGAGGGAGTTCTCTTAACACCCCAACTGCATTTGTAGCCTCCTGACTTTCTCAGCTTTTGTTTACTGCAAAAGTTTTAAGCGTGGATAGGCTTTTCAAGGGCAGCCCAACTATATTTACACTTGTTCCAGTCTCTGGTAATTTAAGCCCATAAGTCAAAGTGAACAACTGGTGACATTAATGAGGCTTCAGAAGAATGAAATTGGTGGTAACTTGCATCCCAAGGGAGGGGTGTTGATGATGGAAAAGGGAAACTTAATATTTGTGAAATTAAATAATACTGAATAAACAAGAGATCTAAAACAGACTGTAACCATCTTTTTAATTATTTAGGGTTTGGCGTGGTTGTTTTTTTAAAGTAGAACCTGACTGTTAAAAGTATTTCTATTTTCCCCAGCCTCCTGTGGGACCCAGAAAGCATGATTTTAAAAGCCTTAACATCGCTGTTAGAGGGTTGGGAGGGGTTTGACTGCACAAAGCATCTTTCTCTAGAGAGCTGAATAAATGCCTTGGTCTTCAGATACTACCTAGCACAAACTTGCCAAGTTACCGTCACAAGGGAATATAGCATCTAGTCAGCAGCATCTGTTGAGGGGAAGCGCACAACTCAGAGCGCCCACAGGGCTACCATAGGTCTGTGCTTGAAAAGGACCACCCAGTTTCATGCAGGAGATGGGTAAACTGGGAGAGAGAAGACAAAGGCTTAAGCAGAATTCGAGAGGCAAAACCTGCAGCCTTGTTCAGGTGTCTCCATTTGGTCACCAAAACAAGAAGAATTTCCAAACCAATTTCAAAGACCTTAAGGAGTCATGTATTGGGTTATTCAACACAGTGTAAAATATTAGGATCTATATTGGAAGACAGGAAGAAAAGCGGGGGGGGGGGGGGGGAAAAAAGGGGGAAATGGAGCAGCTAATTTTTGTTCACAAGAAAGTTTTTCTCATTTGGCTGCCTTCTCCAACAGCACAACAGCCCTTGCACTTGTTGAATTTGGTCAAAGAATAGTTGCACTTGACGACTTTATGTTGCATTAAAAATAGTTAAAAGGAAGTAAAAAACCCAACCCTAAAACACATCTTTGAAAGTAGGTGGCTTTCTGTTCTAGTTCTACTCCATCCAAGGTCTTCGTGTTTACACTTAAAATTGTCAGATTCTTCCCACTTCTTCCTGTCCCCGCTTCCTACCCCCACTGCCCATCTGAACAAATCAGCACATGAATATTTACAAAGACACGGAAGAAGGTAATTGTCCCCCGAGTTCTTTTCAATTGAAATATCATTTCAAGCTGGAATCATGTTAAAGATAATTAAAAAGGATTCCAAAGGGACAAACCCGTCCCCAGCTCACCCGTATGGCAGCACAATGGGCTACCACTGTGCAAGCGAGCGGGCCTGATGGCACTTTATTTAACACGTCTATCTTGCCTTGATGAGCAGCTCATATTGTGAATCACAAGGAAGACGTACTACAGGACAAGCAATGCTGACAGACACAGTCTGTGACTGTTCATAAAAGGGAAACAGCGAGAGCTCTCTGCAGAGCAGGGCACTGTCCCACTCTGTCGCAGCATGGAATCAATATGTTTCTAGATGAATTCACCAGGGAAGTTTGGAGGGGGGCAGGGGAATAGGAAGCATTATGCATTGATAAAAACTGCAGCAGGAACCAGCATCGCCACGCTAGCAAACTTTGCCAGGAGCAAAGATAAACCAGGCAATTAAATCATACTATAAGTTTCTCCCTCTGCAAGATATTTATGCCAATGTGCAGAGTTTTCTTAAACCATGTCCTCTATTAGCACTTGCTTTCATTCAAATTAGGGCTACAATAAAGACAAATGACTGTGGCAGATTCGATGCATTTTTACTCGTCAAATATGACGCACATACTTTCCTTCATGTGCAGCTGGCTGTTAAGGTAACTAGCTGCAGTAGCCTGATACGCCGCAGATAATTCATAATGTGCATCTAGGCTCTTTTCGGAGGTCCTATTCTAGCCAAAATGCTTCTGAAAATGCAAGGCGTCCTTATTTCATGCAGTACACATATGGGCATGCAAATCCCTTGTGCTGCACAGGTGAGGAGTCCTTTGGCCACTAGCTTTGGTCACAGACACATCCAGGCTTTCTGATTTTCTTAAGGAATACAAAATTAATAGATTCCTTTGAGATACTTGAGTGGGGAATTAGCTTTAATTTGTTATATACATCAACTGATTCCAATTAATGCCTCAGTGAAGCAGCGCCTTTATTATTAAAGCTAAGCAGAAAAGAGATGTGAGCGTTTCTTGGGATTCTCAGAGATTGCCCCCACCCCACCCCCCATATGACGTGCAATTTCTCTGGCCCAAGCAACCGTGTTACAAGGGAAGACAAGCCAAAATAAATGCAAAACACTCCTTTTTCCTCTAGCTTCTTTGAGCACACGTTATGCATAAATTACAGAAAAAAAAGAGAAAAGATAATAAGAGAGGGGTTTTCTGCTTGTTAGTTGGTTTAAATTGCTGGTGTTCACGAAAATTCCGAAAAACAGAGGCAACATTTGAAATATATGTAAAATGGCTTCACTTTCTCATTCTCAGCATATCATTTCTATTATTTTAGTACTGTCTGACAACCAGAAGCAGTGAGATCATGTCAGTAACCAAGCCAGCCAGACAATACTGAGACTAAACTTCTCTCTGCCTGCTCCCCCTCCCCCAATACACACCCCCAAATCTGATTTTAAGCCAGGTCAGCTCCCATGGAGCAGGGATCCTTAACTGGCAACTCTCTTCTCCAACCTCCTTGCCTCCAGCACTAAAAGCAACGTTATGCGAGCATTCCCTCTTCTCCAGTAGTCTTGGAAAGAGGGGAGAGGATGTCAGTCAAAAAAGTATTTAAGAAGCAAATTCCAGCTTCATAAAGGCTCTTTTGCCTTAGCAGTTCCCTTTCAGCTTCTTTACTGCCCTCGGACCGTGTTAGTGGTATGAAAATGATAAGGGCCCCCCACCCTGGCACGGTGAGCGGGCAGGGTTAGGGGCACAGAGGCTGCGTTGTCGCAGGCGCTTCGTTCACCGAGTGGCACAGGTAGGAATAAAAGATCTTACAGGTAGGAATAAAACATCTTGGCCATCCTAATTCCCCAGTTTAGCCCTACACATCGCACAAGCTGTAGCGCGGGAACCGCGCGCGCTGTGAGAAGCGCCGCGGCGAGGCCGGCGCTGGGTGACTTGGAGGTGCAAGAATCGTAGCAAGTGGAAGTGAAAGTTGGTATTGAGCCCATCCTGAAGAATTTAATCAAATCTTTCACAGTGATGAAAAATGTATGTGCATGGCACATACCTGCAGAGCTTTCTTTTCTGCACAAGTCCGGGAGTACCGTGTTTCCATTTAAGCTTCATCAATTCCATCACCTCTTAATTGGCATTGCATCAGTGTTTAAGAGACAAGGAAAGTAGGGGGAAGATGCACAGCCTTTCAGAGGCCAAGATGCGTTTATTTTTAAATGGTTTTCTTTTACAAAGTGTCCGTATAGGTTATTGCAACTCACGTGCATATGAGTACCTCTACGCAAACCGAGAATACTTGATTTTTAATTAAATATTAACCATTAAAAACAGTTACAGTGTTCGTAGCTAAATTTCTCCGCTATTTATTCCTATATATTTTGCTTGGAATTTAATTTGCTTTTTTTATCAAATGGCCTTCACATAAACCCCGCCTTTCCATAGCATAGTTATACATATATCATTTCTAAAATAGCAGCTTGTTAGACTCTAATAAAAAATACTTGCTGCCTTCCAAAGCGTTCCTTCAGATGAGATAATGCCTATTTATCTAAAATATCAAATGGGCAGAGAGAAATACCAACAGAGAAACTGATAGGCACACAAGAGGCTTTCTTTCCTTCTCTTTCTGAAGAGACTTTAAAGCTGAATAAACACCTTGAAAAAGCACAAGCAATATACTGATCTCCTGGGTTCTGAACCTGACCTTTCAAAGTTAAAAATACACATTTTCAAGGCTGATCCTACAAACCCTTGCTCACACGAGCAGTCCTACTGCTTTCATGCTCCTGTGAGCCCTTCAATGTGATCTGTAGGATGGGATATATACGGTCATACTGAAGTTTGTTAATTCCTTCTGTTTTCTTGATCAAGGAAAAGCATTCCTGCAATGTCTCCTTAGCATTAATTTCATGCTCGTGATGATTAGCATATAAATCTAAAAGCATGTGTTGGTCTGTCCAAGGGATTTTTTTTCCATATTCAATACGACATTAATCTTATTAGCTCAGGTAAACAACTAATAGCTATTAAAGAGCGTGCAATTTATCAGAAAATAGTTAACCCTTTCCAGCATGCCGGATGAAAGGGGAAAACTCTCAGAACAACAGGAACGTCTCTTTTTTTAATAAAACACACTGGAACATAGCAGATTAGGCGCGTTTTACGGGAAGATGCCGGGGGCCTCATTGCAGTCCGTAGCTGGGGCCAACACTCGCCCCCCCAGGCAGGGTGCAGCTCAGAGCCAGGGTGGCTTACAGGGGGGCCAAGCCAGCCTGGGGGCGTCCTGCCACCAGCCCGGACCCCTGGGCAATCACCCCCATTGCTCTTCCCCAAGCTGTCGGAGGCTTTCGAGACGGGAAAAAGAGGAGGGACGGGACTGAGCCTGAACGCTCAAATGCAAAAAAAAAAAAGGGGCCCACCAGGAAACTTCCAGCTTCGGAAAGCCGTCGGATTAAATCTCCTTGCCCGCCGGTGCAATATATAAAATTGCCGCAGCGAGGCTTCGGCGTCCCTCTGCCATGGGGCGGCTGCCCTCCGCTCTGGCTCGCAGCCACGGGTCCGGCCGCGCGCTTTTTATCGGGTTCAGGGGAAGGGGCCGTCTCGCAGCCTCGGGAAAAGGAAGGAAAGGAAGGGTGCAGCCTGGGGTGGCGATCGCCGCAGGACTCTGGACTTGCTAATCGGCGGGGAGGAGTCTCGAGAGCCTTCCTTGAGAACAAAACGAAAAAACCAAACTTGGCCCCCGAAGGACATGTGTCAGCTGGGGCTGGCGGCGGGCAGAAAACTGAAAAGCTCGACGGAGTTACGCCGAAGGCTTTTCGAGCACCGGCAACCGATACGTCCAGGTGCAGCCTGCTCCTCGGAGAGGGAGTCGGAGCTTTTCTGCCTGCTCCGGGACGAGATGTAGAAGCGCACACCCTGCTCCGAGGCAGCGGGTGGCTTCCACGTTCCTCGCTTCGAGGCATTTTTCAGACTCTTCCTTTTGTTACGGTGACATTTCGGTGTGGCGCATAAATGTGCACACATTCTTACTTCTCTTCCTCCGCTGCCGAAAAAGAAAGCCCTAAACTGCTTTTCACCTCATCCCTGGGAACTCCCCTCTTCATTTGTGAGGATCATTCCCTTTTATAGACCCTGTAGACCACGTCCCCTGCCTTCGCCGCTCATGGGAGACGAAGAGAAAATCAACACAATGCTTAACACAAATTTTAAGTCCTTAGTGCAATCAGGAGCTGAAAAGAACATGGCTATTGAAAACAAATCTTTAGCCTTACACCTCTGGTGGCCCCCGCTAGTGGAAATGTTTCTTTAGCTGAAAATTAGAGCAGGCCCAGGTAACAGAGAAATCCTGCCAGACATGGAGATCGTGCTTGGGGAACAGCAGAAGGGTTCCTGACCGCTGGCACTGGGACACCCCGCTTGCCTGCAGCTTGGCATTACACCCGCTGTCTGGGGATCAAACTTACAGACGAGGTCTCCCTATCCTAAATGACTACCAGCTATTTTTTCCCCATATATATGTAAACGCGTATTTGTATCAGGGAGGGGGCATCTTTCTGCATTGTGCAGCCAAATAGCACAGCAAAATCCCATCCCATCAGTTTTTCCGAGTCCCACATAGCTTGAACCCAGTTTATACCAACTGGACGTTTTGGGAACAGAAGTGGACAAAGACAGGAAAAACCGTATTCTTTCTATATGCACAGCCTCCTTTAAAGTCCAAGAAATAAACCTTCTTCTGCTCTCTTCATAACTACTCCATTCCACATCCCTGCCCTCAAGAAAAAAAACCAACAACAAAAAAGAGAAGGCTCGAAAGCAAGCAGCAAAGCGAGCCTAGAGCCTGGCACAGCCCCCAGCGCGGTGCCAGAACTTTGCAAAGACCCAGACTTTGCCACATCTCTGTTTCCAGTGTGGAAGGAGGGACTCCCAGAAGAAAATGTTCCCCTCAGCCTGTAGAAACCCTACTGCACAGAACACCCCTTTCAGGCTTACATTCGCATTTTACCGTGCGCTGGAGACATTGCTGTGCGAGCAACAAACGCACGCGCTATCAGCAAATATCTTTCTTCTGTCCGTACAAATGCTATTCACAAGGTCTCGAGCTCTCTTGCCTGATAGAGTATTGATCCCCTGGAGTGCAAAGTCCAGCATGCCATTAGTCCAATCTGTTTTCAAGCTGACACAATCCCATCATTTGTCATCTTCTCCTGTCCTGCTGTGTTTGTTTAGGAGCAGGATATTTGCTTTATCTGTCACTTTCCAATCCTCACTGTATTCTTTACCTGACATGGAGTTTATTGGGTCCACAGTTTTCTCAGAGTCATTAACAAGGGAGATTTTGACATGGTGATGAGATCACTGGAAACGGATGATGCCGATAGCTTGGAAAGCGTTCATGAATTAGAATCAAAGTATGTTTTGCACAAGGGTGGTTTTTGTATTTGAAACCAGATTTCAGTGGAGAAATTTCTAAAGAATGTTTAATTTTCTACAACAAACATATGAAAAAGGCCAGCAGAAGACTGGCAGGTGATTGAATCAGTAAGAATACTTGAGAAAAACAGTCAGCTCAGTAACTACCTTCAAAATTTCTTTAGAGAAAGAATGGAAATACCTGCACTATCATCAGTTATGAAGAGCAGAGCAGACAGCTTGCCGAAAACGTTCAGATACATAAAACGCAGAAGCACGTCGCGTGCTTGTTGTATTACAAACTTGCAGTTTTCTTTTTTACATTTCATATTTAAGAGGTGTTTGCATCTCATAACACAGTTCACAAACATCTCTCCAAAATCTGGTGAAGGTTCCATTTAATCATTTGCATCTACCTCATCATTCCCTACTAGCTGTATAAATGGTAGTTAGCTTGCACAGAAATTTTTGTTATCATAACCATTGGTATTTCTACACTTATGGGCATGAAAAACACCACGAGAACAGCAGCTGTTTATCATTTGACAGCCAACATTTACAGCCATTTTATGATTTTTTTTTTTTTTTTTTTAATGCAGATAACCCATATTGGAGCAGCAGAGTCTCCTGTGGCTCAAGTGCCCAGTGACAGCGATGGCAAGGAGTGCCTAACCAGTTCCCTGAGGCAGGCATTTCTTTTAATAAAGCTCTAAACTCTAAACTTTGGCTCATACTTGTAAATAGTGAATACACGTATAGAAATCTGCATCAGCGCACAGGGAATTTACGAACGGAAAGAAAAGACTTAATTTTTCAGCTCTTGCGCCTACAAAATCAATGTTTTTGTTGAGTGGAATATGCACTTTTTAAATTTGCAGTTTCCATTGGAACTTCACAAGTTTTGTTATTGCAGGATCTTAAAATAAATACAAGCAAGACAACTCTCCCCAGGCTAAGAAAGCAACAACGCAGTCACACACTTAAGTAAGTGTTTAATTACAAAGAAAGCTGCAGGCGTCTAGGACTTGAAACCGCAGTTAACGCACCTTCTAGCCAGCATACCTAGTAAAGCTGGTACAGCTCTCGTAAAAGCCTCACAGTATTGGTTATCCTTTTCCTTTCCCAAGGTTCGGCGGAGTGCTTTCCACTGCCTTTTGTGGAACGGGATCAGGCCCTCCCCATCCCACACCTGCAGCTGGGTAGCTTTACCATTATATTTAGTCAAGGGAAGCACAGTGTGTACCACGCTGACTTCTGCGCACACAGAAAAATATATCTGCGTTGAAGACTACCTTCGACCGAGCTCTGGAAATAGCTTATTTTCTGTAGAAATGTCCCCATCACACCAAAGCTTCCTTCACGATGCAGCTGCTGGTCTGAGTGCACAATAACAGCCCTTTGCGACAGCGGGTTCTGCTTTTGTCCTTCACTACTGTATAATAATTTACTCAATATCAGAGTCTTTCTGAAAGACAGAGCGCTTGTAACTGCTTGCTCTTCTTGCCTTTTCCCGTTTGTTTTAAAGCAGCAGGAAGAGTACTTGGAGAGACAAAAGGGTTAGAGACACACCGATATCTTTTTTCTGTCTCCCAAATTCTCCAAACTTGATTTGCTCAAGTCCAGGTAATAATACAGTGCCCCGGCTCTTCATGTCTCCTTTCTATGTGCCCTCATCTGTTCCTTTTTGCGTTATTTTTTTTTAAAGTACATTCCCCAGTTTTCATCTCAAAATATGTTCTATATGCTGGGGAAAGTAGTAAAAAGATACGGAGGAAGTAAATAAGAAGCCTGGGTAATTTAGGAGGTGGCATTTCAAGGGTTCTGGAAACCTCTAGCCGTTCAATATCCCTTAGAGATTTGGATTAGGTAGGTTATAGATCACAGGATACACTCTTCAATAAAATTTTAAACATTCTCATTAGCTAACAGAAGTCCATACACAGAAAACAGCTGTACAGCTGTTAAGGATTGTCTGTGCTCGCTCGGCGCTGTAAAGGCAGTGCAGGCAGAACGACCAGCCAAGGGCCGGGAGGGGAGGAGGGGAGGGCTCCCCGCCTCTCCGGTGACGGGGAAACTCACACTGGGCTCTGGATCCCTGTCACTCAGCCTCACAGATGTTCACCGAGTTTACTACCGCTTTCTGCTCATTGCTTGCAGGTTGCTGGAGTAATTGGTTGAACCAAAAAAAAAAAAAAAAAGCAAACGACTGCTAATAATACAATAAAAGCAAATTCTAGCCAGTACAATAAAAATAGGAGGCAGTTTATGCTTTCTGAGCGAACAGTATGTGAATTTATAGACAAACAGGCCTCTGCGTTCTCTCCCTTACACATATTGGGGATAAGGTTACATTTTATTTGTAGGGAATTTTATGGCAGTAAAGCCCATTCATTAAAGAAAGAAAGAGAGAAGAGAAAAAACAGATGATCGTTACCCAGAAATCCTCATCGGTTCTCCCCCAGTTGTTTATCCTTTAACTTTTTAAAGGAATTTTTAGACAAAGATGCTTTCTTTCTCCCCTGGAAAAGAAAAAGGAGTGGGGGGGAAGACGTACGGTTTCACCCAGGCGCTTTTCAACCCTCTTTAGGCAGCACCCTGAAAACAACTTTCCCTTTAATGAAGACCTTTCTGGTGCTCTCTTCAATATTCACTTAAAAAAAAATTAAAACTTCACAAGTTCATAAGGACGGATCCCTGGGTAGGACTTTTATTAAGTCTTTTCTATTTACTTCCTACCTAGATAAGATCTTAATCACAGCCCCCAAATTATCCGCAATGACATTTATCAACTCTAGTCATCTTTTCTTTAGCATGCTCCGCCTGACCAGTCGGCTTTTCTTCCACCCCTTCCTTTCAATGGAAGTTAATTTCGAGTACATGATTTATCTTGCTGGGCTAACAGCACTGAGGCAGCCCACCTTTTCAAAGGGCTGGCCAGGGAGTGAATTATAGCAGAGTTGTCCAGTGATTGCGTTCCATAGGGAAGGAGAATAGGCAGCCAGTATGTTGCCCCGATGTGGCGCTGGGACCTTTTCAGCAACTGAAGAAAAAAAGATTGGGCCTCTGACCGTGGGGCTGACAGGCAAGCGTTATATCAGCAGACAAAGGCTCAAATACCTGAAAGGATCAGAACTCCATGTACTCCGAGATGTGATGTTGTTTACAACACCATACGCTGACCCTGTCCTGAATTTACATGATATCAGTGCTGTGGTCTTTTAACCTTTCTTCATTCTTCTTCCTGCATCTTCACACAGCCATTAGCATACAGAGAATTAGAAACGACCACATTAAATCCACCAACAGTTTGAAATCCTTTGCACGCATTCTGCAGCAAGCGTTGCTGAAATGTATAATTTCTCTGCATGCCCTGTATATATCCAGGGGCTCTGTTTGGTTTGGCAATGGCTTTCATTCAGTATCTATTAACATTCAACTTCTGTTTGTAAAGGGCATGTACAACCCACTCAAGTACATATTTGGCACAAGCCACAGTCATTTAGGATTGGTCCAGGAGTACAGCTGGTGCCATCTGGGGCAGGATAATAAGAATCTTTCACACAGATCTCAGAAGCTGTGTTTTCATATTCCTTGTTCCTTCATCGCGTTATACAAATGGGGGTGGTTTATGAATATGCTCCAGTTCAGAGCTAGCGGCTCGTCCGGAACCGCAAGCTCCGACTGTATTAGGAGGGGATAGCTCCGGCAGCTTTGGAGGTGCCATTCAAACGAGCACCCCAAATCCGCCGGGTCCTGGCTCCTGACAGCTAAACAACCTGAAACCCCACCAATTTTCAAGCAGCGAGGAAGATTTCCAGCACTTTCTGGTTTCCTTCTAGAAAACTACCTATCGCCTTGCTGATAATTCCACCTTCCCTACCAACGGGGTTGGGAAATTCAGAAGTTGCGGCTTGTCTGAGGGAAAAGGAGAGAATTTCTCCAACAGAATAGGAGATTCTGCAGGGTTTAGTGCAAAAGTTTCAGCTGGGTCTTAACATGTATCGCTGCTTGAGTCAGCGGTGAAAGGAAATTTCTTTGATCAGAAACCACTTGACACTGTTGAAAAACCTGGGGCCAGATGACCTGAAGTCTTCTACATCCACTTAGCTGTTTATTTTCCTGTTCACCAAGTTCTTCTAGATGGTACCCTACACAATTCTAACACTTTGCGTTGACTTGGAAAAAAATAAAAGCCCTTCCTATTCCAGTTGGTACATCCACTCCCACCCTCCCCTTCACGAGGAGCCTGCGTCAGTGTCCCTGCGGAGCAAAGGACAGCCCGTGCCGGGAACCATCAGCTCGGGATACTCGCCGGCGGTGCCGCGCTGGTGGCGGTTCTGGTCGCACGACCCGGACCAGCCCGTGTGCGACGTTTATGAACATCAGCGTCAGGTCTAGGGGATGGAGGAGCAACCGTAGCCACGAGAAAGCCACTAATCAACTAAGGAAACAGTTCTTCGCATCAAATTATACGCCTCCAGGGGTTGGGAAACCGGGAAATAATTATGTTTCCAGTCGCTACCAGACCATGGACCCTTTCATGCCATGTCACTGTACCACACAAAGCTAAGATGAGAACAGATGTAATCTTCCTCTGATATGAGAGCATCCTGACTATCCAGTCAAGCCAGGCACTTTGTTTGCTCCTCTCTTTTAACCAGGTACAACTTGTTTTCTCAATACGTGGTAGCTTTTGCTGCTTTCAGGGCTCTAAGGAAAGATATACATTTCTTTTAGTTAGTTTTTTTGGGGGGTTGCAGGGGAGGGTGATACTGCTTTGAAGAGACCGATGACATTTTGGAAGGCCCATTGCAAATTCAACACGAGTGCAATAGTCAGAATTACTTCCATACAAACCTGCTCAGCCTTCCAAAAAAGCAAGCACTGTCATCTGCTCTACTTGTTACCAATGCAAAACACAAGCAGACCCCTCCTGAACATTTAAAAGAGCTTATGTTTCCCTGTGTGATTTTTAAAATACTTTTCTCCACTGACCACGTTACTTGAGCTTTTGTTACGTTCCAGTGGAAAGAAGGGAATTCAGCAAGCTGCATTCCTCTGACAAGCCACCACAACTGTCAAACTTGCGACTGACCGATAAGGATTTTTTACAAAGTGGAAACCTTTGGTTATTTCTTATTCCATTCGCAATGGTTAAAGTCATATTCACCATTCAATGCAGAACTTGGGTAAAAATATTGTGCTTTATACAACAACAACAAAAAAATCAGGCTTTTCTCCCCTTTGTACCACGCTTGGTGCGTAGCTGCAGCTGTTAAAGCTGACCCACTCACTCATAGCAGAGTCACATGCAATAATAATTCTACATGTGAGTTGGCCTGAAAGCAAAGTATAATTTTCTTGAATCGTTTTACTAGCCTAGCTCTCAACTTGCAGCAGTAGGCAGCTTCCGAACAAGAGCTGAAATACGAGCTCCATTATTCTTTTTTTTCGGTTGGACGCATCATTCACATGGTATCGTCTCTATTCTGCAATTGGTGAATATACAGGAACTCATACGCAAAATCTTAGGGATTTTTTTTATGTTCTGATAGAAATTAAAGTTCTGTTACAACAGACTCGCGCTATTCCCAAACACTGCTCCACCTGCAGGGAAGACCAGCTAGTAGGAGAGTCGTTAACAGTGAAAACCAAAGGGCTAAACACGGTCAGAATCCAAGTAGATATCTGTGAAAATTATCGCTAGTATATATTTCTCATCCACCCAAGATAAAGATATATGTAGCTTGATACCTATAATTAAGTATTACACTGGAGAAAAATAAATTGATAACCAAAATAGGTATTCATCCCTTAATCCTTCTTTGTCTAACTGTCTGGCACCATCCTGGCACTGATATTTTCTGGTTCATGAATAGCCTCTGCTTATGGGAACAGTAAAATCACTGAGCACCTACAGGGTTATTAAAAGATGTCCAGCTTCTTGAAACTTTGCAAATCCTAATCCTTTTAACATCTGCCTACAGAGTTGTACACACCTCTTTTCCAACCTCATCTTTCCAAAGAAGGGCATGAATTAGCAATTGAAAAAATCAACACATACACACCTAGGGACAAAACCATCTCCGGGTTTTACTGACATAAAGTTTGCCAACATTTTATAAAGAGGAAGAGAGATAACGGTATATTTTCTTGTAAGACGTGCATTTCTAGTCTGCTGATGAACACAATTAGATAAAGATGAAGAAAGTCACTGTTGTTAATAAAAGAAATATGTATTTTAAAAACTTAAAACTGTATGTGCCTATACTTGAGCATAAAAACACCTGTCATTTGACTTAAGACCATCTCGTGACAGGCAAATACATTATGCAAACTGTAAATACAGCTACTTTTTTTACTGGAATTTTGTACTCCGTGGCCTGTGGTTCTCCATAAGCACATACAAGAAGGAAGCTGTATTCTGTTGGAGACGGCATGCTTAGCTTTGTTTCATTATTCATATGGTTAGATTTCAACAATGTAAGAATAAATTGCAGAGGTGAAGAAGGGAAAAAATAATTAGGAGTGCAAGAAAATGCAAGAGCACATTAGGGTGTTAAAAGGGTTGGAAGTGTGAAACCCAAAAATAAACATTCTGCTTAATATATTAAGGTAATGTTTTGATGTATGCTAAGCAAATCAATATTTGAAATCATGGTAAGAGAGCTTGCATTTCCAGCTGGTGTAAGGACATAAAAACTGAACAGATTGTATTTAGAGCAAACCTTACCATTGCAGTGTTCTGCAATATCACAAGCTTGCATTTAGTGGCATATAAATCGTGTTATTCTCTGTTTACATTAGGATTAACTTTGTGGATTGACACTGAAGAACTGTAAAAAGAGTTCTAAAACCCCTCACTTTTGTGTTCTTTTCTTAACCGCATTAGCTACTGTAAGCTAACTTGACTAGCAATAAAGACAACTGGATTGGGAGGGCTTTTTCACACAGGAGCCTCCCAAACGTGCTCCTGTTTGGAAACTGCCTTTGCAACGGCCATTGAAATGGAACCAGCTGGGACTTTCCTCCATCTCAGGTGTTAACATTAAACAAACAAACAAACAAACAAAAAAAACCCCAAAACAACCAAACCCACCACACACCTTTCCAAAAGAGGCGATGAAAGTACTGTTCTCCTTCTTCTCCATATGTTGAAAGTATACCACCGCAGTGGACCAGCAGGAAATTAAACGTTTTGTGAGAAAACAATGGAAGCAAACAAAGCAAACACAGCTGATGAAACACAAGGTGAGGTTCAGATTAGCTTCTTTCTGACAAGAGATACTACCCTGACACCCATAGGAAAGATGCACGATGGCATGCGTATTTCAGTAGCTGTGCCCATTCTACCCTGCTTAAATCTGGAGGCGGTGGATGAAATCCCAAACCATAGGAAACTCCTTCATCCTCCAAGAAGTAACACCACAACTACAGAATAGAGGAGTTGGATGGAGTATGGCTGTCAGGAGCAAAAGATGGTGTCCAGGGAAGACCCTGAACGGATTACCCCAGGAAAAAAAAACCAACAGCAGGCTTTCTCAAACCACAAGACAGGCAGAGCACAGTGCCCAATGGGACAAACATCCTCGTGCTTTTACCGTGTTTTGGAAATGTAGGAAGCTCAGTTTCCTTCAGTACACGCCCTTTGTGCTAAGGCATAATTTATTCACTACTCCAACCTCGATTTAGCATAGGTTAGTTAAAACTGAATTAAATCAAGCCAGGCCTGGTTTAACCTGAAATATCAATGTCCCTGAAATACTTTAACTCAGTTTAAACCGATCCTCAGAAAAAAACCACTTTGATTAGACCAGATTAGTGCAAACCCCAGTATGAAACAAGCCCTGAGAAAATGGTTTCTCTACATGTTAGCATTAGAAATGCGTGCCATCAGATCATAAAATCTTTCAGGCAGCAAGATGACCTCCAGAGATGCCTTCCAACCAACGCTTCTGTGATCCGGCAAGTACAGCCTTGGTCCGCGCTTACGGAAGTTTGCTTCGGTCCTGTCTGAGATATCTTTGCTTTGTTGAACCACACAGGGTGCTGGGGTCAAGCCTCAGAGAAAGCTAGGCATTTTGCAGAGGTAAACATCAAAGAACTTGCAGGCACAAACACCTGCGTTCGATAGTTATCGCACAACTCGCTGGGATCGCCTGAGCGGGAGGGTGGCGAGAGTTTAGCTGAGACGGTGAGGGCCAGCCACGTCTGGGCTGCAAGCATCCAGCCCATTCTGGAGTGAGATAATTGCTCATTCACAAGAGCGTCTACGCGAACCTGGGACAATCCCCGATGACACTCGTGGAGCTCACTATTAAGACCCGCAGATGCCAACCTAAAGCGCAGGCGGCCGAGGAAGCGCAGTTCGGAGGAAGTCGAAACGCGGTGCCGAGGGTACGCCGGTTTGCCAAAAGGGCAGTCCGCGCACAAAGAGAGTCCTGTCGTTGTGGAGGAGGTCCATCTTCACGGCAAATCTGACAAATGTCTTATTATTACTATTATTTTTTTTAAGTGGGCTTGTTCTCTCTGGGTCACTTTACTCAAGCCTGCCCAACCTTGGTAATAATGAGCTGAGGCTGGTTAAGCAGCTAATTAGCATGCCGTTTGTTAGACGAGTTAAGAATGTAATTATTGTGAGTAGGCAGAGCCTGCCGATGGAATGCATTTTGAAGGTTACCATAGGAATCTTTCCTTGGTCTATTCATTCTGAGCGTAATACTAATCACTATCATAAGGAAAGGATTGCTTGGATATAGACTGTAGGTTAACATCTGATTAGATTTCCAGTGAACAAAGCAATTCAGGCAGTTTGTTTGTTAACCCTTTTGGGTCCTGCCAAAGTGTCCTGACCTGCGCGAAGAACTCCGCGCCGGCGGGTCCCCCTCCCCTGCCCTGGGTTTGAAGTCACAGCATCCCGCTGCAGAGCTCGGGGCTCTAATTGCAGAGGGCAGGCTGAATGCTGTCCTCCAAATGTGCTGAAATTAGCGAGGTATTCACCAAAACTGGCACGGCAAGCCGTCTATTACCGCTTTTTTTCACTTGTAGATCGGTCGGGTTCAAATTGTGCCGGATAAATCAAAGATCTGATTAAAACAGTAACTGGGAAAAACTAAAGAGCAGAACCGCAGCATTCTTCTTTTATTTATTTCAAATACACGGTTCCTCAAGCATTCAGCGCGGAAACCTGCAAACAAACATCCTGGGCACAAGTCCATCCATCCTAGCCTGATGACAGCTCCACCCTACAGCCTTTACACGGGAGGTCGGTTTGCTCTTCGAGTGAGAAGCTAACCACCGGCCTTCGTTACACCGTCTTGGAAAACACGGGGCTAGCGTACCGCGCCGCAGGGAGTATGTGGACACGATCCCCCGGCAAGCCTGTGCAGATACAGATGCCACCAGAGGACCCTCTCATTTGATGGCTCTCTGGTGCCGAAGGGGGGTAGGAACTGGTTGCTCTGCAGTCCAGGTCTCGGGCACCTTCCTTTAATCATGTCAGCAGAAGAGTCCCCAGACGCCCCAAGCCCAACTTTATGTCTCACCTGCAGGAGAGCTCCTCCCAAAGCAGATGCTTCGGCGGAGCATTGCAGAGTGAAGCACCCATAAGCAGTACCTGCTCAATATAATCCTTCTGTGGATGAAGAGCTGCTCTCTGGTTAAAGAGTGCAAACGTGCTACCTTTTGTCAGAAAGGAAATTCATGTAAATTTATCCTTTGTTCCCCTGCCCCCAAAAGTCGCAGTCAGCAGAGCTCGCATTTACACCAGTACAGCTTTAAAGAACCGTGGATGTTCATTAAATCGCCTCTGCATATTTTGCTCTTTTTTCCCCCTCGAGGCTGCCTACCAGAATCTCCCAGTGGTGTTCCTTAGCTCTTATCCTAAAAATATTATAAAAAATGAAGTAGTGAATACCCCAATCTGAATGCATTCTGTGTCCAGCATCATGCTGTTAGCAGCTCACTTGCGAGGCCCAAGTCTCGGCGGGAATTTACAATTCATCGACGACCAAACTATTTTAATGTTATCAACACATCTTTACCCTGGCATACGAGTGTGTGACTTATGAAGAGAGAAGCAATTTGTTTCGTGAATTTCATCCTTTGTTATTGAAAGCTGCTGGATTTGGATGTATAAAGACCTGTGCCATTAAGCCACAGGGCAGAAGCATCCTATGGGCTAACAAGTTTGTTTGCTTGTTATTATTATTTTTTAAATACAAATTACTTTAAAAGTAGCATTATGTAGGACTCTGAAGGTGCTTTACTTAAATCTTGTGCCTCTTCCAAAAGATTGTAGAATGTGAAGAAAAATGCACTGAACAGTCCGTGATCTCAATTCAATGGGAAAATACCAGCTGATTTCTAACCAAATTAATGTATATAATTCAGTGGTTTCACAATTGTCCAATCCAGCGTACCTCTAAATAACTGTATTTATTAGAAAATGTGGATTTATTAAAACAGGGATTTGTCTGGTGTCTTTTTAAGAAAATTTTAAAAGATAAAGGAGGATCAGTGTGAAAAGACAATTTGACGTTTACTATACAGCTCCTTTTTTGCTGCAAAACGCTGTCTGCTTCAAATGAAAGGTCTGATTTGTAAAGAAATCTTAAAAGTAAGGGTGAAGTTGAAATAAATATTTAAGGTTACCGAAATAAAGTTTCTATTGACAAAATCCACACCCCCCCGCCCCGAATAATTAACAATTTGTGGGTTTAAAAAAATGCTCAAACCCCATTCAGGCTGCTTGAAACAGCAGCAATTCTCACAGAACAAAACTCTCTTGGCTGTGGCAAGGTGCAGCACTAACTGATTGCCACCGCGCAGGTGCTGGGCTGTAGGGTGGACGTGGCAGTCGTGCCCCAGCACTCCGTTTCCCTCGGTCAACATTGGCCAACATTGCAGGAGCGTGCGGTGGGTACAAAATGTCACCACAATGCAGATCACAGCTCTAGCAATTCCATTACAAACCTTTTTTTGCGTTAATGCGGGCTTCTTGAAATAACACAAGTTTTGTGAGAGATCAACTCTCGGTTTTCCTTGGGCAAAACTTGAGAACTGAGGCAATTTTAGACAGCAATTAAACTGGATTTCCTGAAATAGCAAAGGACTAGATCAGCTCTTCCACGTGAAGGTTGGAAAAAGTAGAAAAGGTTTTCTTTGTATTATTACAAATACAAAACCCTCAAAGCATTATTTTGATCATTTATTTTCTCCAGTTAGTATATAAAAACAAGAAGCCAGGAAACTAAGAGGAATAATATTTCAATCCAGTTTCCACTAGATTACCAGATTCAAGAAGAAATAGAAAAAAAGTATTCTTTGCAAACTATTGTTCTCAAGCCAGTTCTTTCACTCTATTTTTGGCTAATTAAATTAATCTGGTAAGCAGGTGTAAACCCACTTGTTTAAGCAATGGTTTGGGTTGCTAAAAGGAGAGATTGGAGGTATTTGCACAGTAAGAGATTTGTACAAGGGAGCATTAAACCCTATCAACAAGAGGAAACTCCACTCAGGATGCAGAAAATCCTGTTTAGCACTTAGCAAATCGTACCAAATGTGAAATGCCGTCTGCTTCTAATCCAATATACTAACACGAAGGTGAAGCATAATCATCTGTTTTCTGATGAAACTGAAAAGTGCAATCGCTATGTTAAATATGGTTTACAATGGTTAATATTTTATGTGGTAAACAGAAACGCATACATGTTGCTGTCCTTTGACATTTGCATTGTCTATGGGATCAGTAGCATGCTCAGTTTTTATTCAAGAACAGTTACTATCCAACCTTTAATTGCAATGGAGACCTTTTTCCACATGCACCTTATTTTGCAGAAATACAAACCGACCAGGTTACCAATAAAGATTGCAGACATCCAATCATCACCAGAGGCAAAGTAATATTTAAGAAAAACAAATCGATTCCAATCAGAGAAAAAAAGAATGGTATCAACAAAAAGCCAGAATTCGGTCTCACCGACAGAGAGTTATAACAGATCACCCTCAATCTGCAAATATTAAAATTTGGTTTGGTGCGATTATTATAATTTGGCACTAAGGAACAGCAGCTAACATGAAAAATGCTTGATTTCTGTTTCAAAGTTTGTTTGACCTTTCTCTGGGTTATAAGCGTGCTGGAGCAGAATGACAGTTCACCACCTGGAGCACGAAGGAAGCTGCACCGAACCTTCAGCCTTTTGGATCCCACAAACAACAGACACCCACGCAATGCCTTATTCACAAACCCGTCAAGTTCATTAGCCAACACTTGGTCCACCAACCAGGCATGCGTGTCCCCGTTTGCTGCCTTTCAAAAGGACTTCTTTGAACCACCAAAAAGAATGGGACAACATTCGTTCCCGTTGAGGCATCTACAGGTGGGATGGCAGAGTGCGCCAGTGTTTTGCGAGAAAAGCTGTAAGGCTGAGCGTAAGGGGAGGAGGAGGAGGAGGAGGAGAGGATCACAGGGATACGAGCTGTGACTGTGTGTGTCCCGTGTCCCCACAGTGCTGGGCCCTTGCCAAAGACCAGAGGAAGCATTTAGAGATGAAGCCGTGGTGGTGTTGCCTGTGAGCTCCTTGAGACATTACATCTGCTCAAAATATCCCTCCTTCCTCCAGCTCCCACCAGAGCCCCAGCCCCTCGGCTGCTAAGGGTAAGCCAGCTCCGGCAGCTGAGCAAACGTCTTGCAAAACCCGTGCAAAAATATTTGCCTCGGGTCCGCTGCAGCCATCCCTCCCAAGACAACCTGGGTGGCAGAAGGTCTCCGGCAGCGCACCTAGCCCGTGCCTTGGCACCACCAAAAGGCTGGTTCCTCCCTTAGGGACCCCGCAAGAGGATCACGCTGTCGTTCTGGGACTCCCTGGACTCCACAAGGACATCCCTTTGCCCGAACCACCCTCGCACTGGAGGATGCTCATTCCTAATACTCCGCTTCGTATTTATTTCAATGGCGAGGAAGCTGGACAGTCAAGCAAAATGGCCATTTCATCTACCTCGTTCAGTAATAACAACCTGCAACAACAATTAACGTCCCTCCTCTTTTCCCCGGTCCAAAGCACTTTTGCTCTTCCCCCTCCCACCCGCCCCTTCCAGATTTGCTCCTGTTTTTCGTCTATTTGTGAAGGTGCCCAAGACAGGAGCTCACTTAATACGTTCCCTTACGCTTGTGGCGCAACAGCCTATTCAGTACAGATAAGCCCCTTTAGAAATGAAGGGGAATTTAATTCAGTGCTTGAGTGACAGCAGGAAGATTTATCCCCTCAGTAGACAATACGGCTTTTGGGGCTTTAATCTTGCCCAGACAATGGGCTGTTTCTCGGCCCTCATCTTGTGCTTTTCCCACGATGTTCGGTGATTAACCGGGGCTCCATTGGATGGAAGCCACTATCTCTCATTTAAGAGTGTTTGCGCCTCTGTCAAGGACCAGGGAGGGAGGGAGGTGGGAAGAAGAGAAAGGAAAGGGAGGGGGGAAAAGTTTAACTCATCTCGGAGAAATGCTGCGAGGCTGTAGACTGGGCCCAGACAGATGCCAGCGCTATCTGCAGTAGGCAGGGCTGGTTGACAAAGCAGATGGATACTGGGATTGTCACCTCTGGGAGAGCGGTGGGCAGGGCCCTGTTGATTTATTTCAAACAGAAGCTCCTCATTTATTTCATTACGGTCTTTATTTAGAAAAAGCGCTTGTCACAGACTGGAATCCACGGGTCCGTAGATACGTGCCTCCTAAGTTTAAGCGTAAGTGCTTTTTCTAAAAAGGAAGGAATCGAAGGATGCGCGGAAGCCTGCTCTTAAATCAGCCACTGTGCTCACGGTTCAGAGGAAAAAGGTGAAGTTCTGCACTTCCCTAGCAAAGATACTCAGATACCGTAGCCGAGGACAACCACACAGAGAGCTGGTACATCAGAAGCACCTGCAAAATACAGCAGGTACTCTAAACACCTTACAACAGAGGCAGTTGTCTCCATACCTGCATTGCACAAGGTGTTATGGATTATTTCACTTTATGGGTGAAGACTATGACATCATTAGAAAGTTCACCACCGGTAAGTTTTCTCATCCCTAGTGAGGGGCAACCATTACTGCTACTCTAATTTCTAAATTAGTCTTTGTGGCAAAAAAATGGTTTATGTCCTTCTTACTGAGAGAAAATATTCTGGACACCAATGCTTCAATTTTGGTAACGAGCAGAAATACAGATTTAGCCTCAAAATAACATCACACTGTTCTGAGTGGATGTTTATTACAGTACCTCTATGCCAATTCAGTCTTAACGGTCAATATCAAGGCATTGCCATGTCAAGATTCTTTTACACGGAAAAAGTTCCTGCCAAACGAATGTAATTTTTCATTTTGTTGGAATTCTATTGTCAGTTTGTGTTTAAGAGTTCAGTTTATTATAAAAATTAGATTGCTCTATGCCCCTACCATCACAGAGTTTCTTAACTCCCACAGAAGATGACAGTAGCCCGTTTGGCACTGAGTGGGGAGACAGGACTGAAAAGTTCCTCTCCAGGGCCCAGGGGCTGCAAGGGAAGTAAACATTCAGTCTTTCGTCTTTCTCAAAGGGCACTAGATCAGAGCAATAGGACTTCGGCAGGCTCATGCAGTTGTGCTTGATAAATACTTTAGCAATCCTAACGTGGTGTCTGCTACCTGAACCACTAAACAAAGCAGCAAGTGGAACAGAACCGCTGCATACAAATGGCTGTAAAGTTAAAAAAAAAACCAACCAAACCCAAGACCAACAACAAATAAAAAATTAACAAGTTAACTTTTGAAAGAGGAATCCTTTTCTTCACTCTTGAGACCTGCCCACAGGGGTTATCTTGGCAGCAGTCGAGGAAAGTAAGTTACATGAGGATTCAGGGCTCTTCTATAGGTTTCCTACTCCCAGTTAGCGAAGGGGCACAGTCCCATCAGATCACATCACCGACGCTTTAGTACCTGCGGGCATCGGCTATGGCCACGGCACAACAGCATCAGGTACTGCACTTACACGGCCAAAACAGTTTCGTTCTAGAGCGTCGGCTAGCATTGACGGCTCCTGCCAGACATGTCAACACGGAGCTTCTTTCCTCTGGCCAGTGGACTGGCTCAAAGATGCTTTGTTTTAGCTGTCACACGTCTTTCATTCTCTGATCCTACCACTGCATATTTGGATGACTCAATCAGCTGAAAAAAATGTTGCAGTGTTCTCTTTTGTTGATGTGAATGTTTGGGAGCAGCTGAGCCAAAAAGCAGAAGCATATGTTTCTCCCTGCGCTGAGCCTGGAGTGTGTAATCCAATAGACACAGCTGAGTCGAGGCCACCAACAGACTGACGTGCCCACTGAGAAACAGGCCCACGTTTAGTACACGGGGTGCCCGAAGGGTGGCACAAATTCTGCCCCTGCGAGAATACTCTCGCCGACCACCGAGAGAAAAGTGGCAACTCTTTCAGTTAACATGGAACTAGTAAGTGACCCGGTGTTCCTTGCTTGGGGAGGAGAACAGGAGGGGTGAGCGGTGGGGGAATCACCAGATCGTGCTATTTTGTGCGAGGGCTCCCCTTCGCACCGCTGCGTTTGCACTGGTTGCTTCTGGGGGGCTGTTGTAAACGACAGGGAGAAATATTCTGTACCACATTGTCTCCAGTTGGAATAATTTTTGGCACAAAACCGTGGAAACGCAACGACACGCGTGGGCTGCCACTCACGAAAGGGCAGGGGGGTGCCTGTTCCTGAGGGGTGGTCCTGCAGGTTCTGCCAAACGGCTCAAGTAAGTGGAGATGCTCAGCCTCACCTGTGAGGCTCAACCTTGCCTCGACGATCACAATTAATCTGCCTCCTTTTTTCCATCTTCTGAATCTCCGCATTTCTGAATTTCCAGGTTCCAGTTATCACAAAAAAAAAAGAAGACGTCTACAAGATTGTTCAGGCAGCAGATGAACAGTCTGAGAGCAGTACAAATGACTGGAGCTTGCACATTAATTACACACGATGACACCTTTCATTGCTATTGGATGTACCTTCGGGGTAGATTTTTTTCTTACTACTTTGTTTTTATTTCTGCACTAAGGAAATTAACATGGAAAATGATCAGAGCCTCTTAGCCTCAACACACATTCACATGGGGCCGTGGGAGGATATTGTTTAAGATTTCCTTAACTTCGTATTTGGGACATTGCAGTTCCTTCAACCACAAGTTCAAGTCCCTGAGGAGTCACTGAAGTTCTTCAGTCTCTTTAATGAGATCAGCTGAGTGAACGGGTGGAGTTTTGAGTCACGTTTAAAGGTAAATGGGTTGAAAAGAAAAGGTGTTATAGACTATTTTCAGGTTTGGGGTTTATTTTTGGTTTAGGGTTTTCGTTTTAAATTTGGCCACAGTCAGACTGCACTGTGGGACACGCTGGGGACTACCAGCCCACCACTGCTCACCTGCCAGCTTGTCTCCGGGAACCTTCAGGACAGGAATCATGAGTTTGTGGAATAAAAAGTCTATAAAGCCAATGCCATCAAGAGGTGTTTAAACAGCTAATATAGTCCGCTATGGCGTACCGGGGACTTCTGTCTGCACTCTTTGCCCTCTTCCTTTTGTCTTTGACTCCTGTGAACTCATTTAAGACTCCTTTGAGGGCTCACTATAGTTCCCGGGAACATTTTCAACACCTTTACACCGAGCTGAAACAGGCCTTCAACACGCCGAGCCGAGAAGCACCTCTATACATCCCCTAGCACGCCCTAAATGCAGAAGGGCTTCGCTTTGCTTTTGCTGCTCCTCTGTCCTAACAGATAAAGGCCCTGTCTTCCACATCACTTGACGTAAATTGGGCATGTATGAGACCAGTGTCTTCTAGCGAGTGACTAACGCTGCCTACAGCCAGGCAAACCACGGCCCTTTCTCTTCCCCCGCAAAAGAGCGCGGCCCGCCAGCAACTCTGGGTGCGCTGCAAATTAGTCATTGGGGCTACACGGGCATCCTGGAATACTTTCTCTATCTTGCCTTCCAAGCTATTTCAAACAGTGTTTTTTCTGTTCTATTTTAAATGGTGAATGCAGGGAGGAGGGAGGGGAGGGAGGAGAGAACACGAGAGGAACAAAAATAAGATTAAAATAAAAGACCATATAGGGAGCCCACAGAAAAACAAATGTCAAGGCCCAATTCCCATGTCATCTCAACCACTGTGAACCCAGAGCCATTCCATTTAACTTAGAGAGATCAAACTGCGGCTTATAATTTTTACAGCACCTTTGTCTGGCCCAGCATTTAGAGGAAGTGGGGAAAGTAGAAGGAAAATTATTCTGTACAGGCTTCCTGAAAACTATGAGGGACTTTTGTGGTAGCAGCAGTAGGGTAAAACAGATCTGCATTTAGAAGAAATACACCATAAACATCAAATTCATTTGGCAACCCCCCCCCCCGACCACTGTGGGCCCCACAGCCGGGCCAGCGCCAGCCGTACCCATCGTTGTACTTCTGCTGCTGCGCGGAGGGCTCGTATCGGTGGCTACCAAAAGCCACGGGAGCTCCTTCACCCTGCAGAGACCCCCCCCTTTTCCTTTCAGAGACACCTTTGCGCTAGGTCCTGGAACCAAAAGCAAGGGCTTTCGCGTCCTTTACTCGAAGCTACGCTTTCCCTCCCCTCCCTCGCATTTACGGTACAACCACCAACGAGGTCCCCGCGAAACGGGGCCACGACCGAGGGAATCCCCTGTGGCAACGGAGGGGCTGGGAGCGCAGCAGGCTGTGCCGGGGCTTCCTTTGGGAGAAGCGAGCTGGAAAAACTCCCGCAGACGGCAGCAGCGATAGGAACGAGCGGGCCCGTGTGCCTGAAGACAGGCTGACGCCCTGCCAAACGTGAAATAATTCCTGCAGCGACGGCACCGGGCTCTTACACAGGGCACGGGAGTCCCCTGCTTCAAGACGGGTAATCTCAGACCCACGGGGCCAAATCTGTGATGCGAGCTTAATGAGCGAGACGTTGCGATACCTTCGAGCCCCAAATTGGAGTCAGGCACTTAACAACGTTGCCGGTTGCAGAGAGCCTGCTGATCATTACCATGCCTTTTGATTGCCAGTTCAGCATCACATTAGCCATATCCCGGTGCTCCCTTAACTGCGGCTCTTCCCCGGAGAGCCCAGGTGATGATTACCGTTTGCCAGGGTTGAACTCCAGCCGAACCCTGGGAGGCCAAGGTTGCGGAACAAGTGGCATTGTACAAGTCCCGAGCCAAGCTGGCAACGTGGCGCGGTCTGGCAAGGCACGTGTTTCTGGTTACTGTCCCTGAACGGGGCAACGCGGAAGGTTTTCGGCTTGTATGTGTCAAAATATCCCGTGATAATGGCACGTGCAAATACCAGCTCACCTCTGCTTCAGAGGAGCCCTCTGGAGCTAAGGTGCTCCTCTACGGAAGAAAGCAACACTCATCTGCAATAACCAGTGTCCCTTCACCCTCTTGACTTTGAAAAAAGTATTTCTAATGGCTGCTTTCAGCTCATTCAGGCTGGCTGCTTTGTGAGAAGCTGCTGAGAGAGAAGATCAGGAACACATCAGACCCACTTTTCCAGCAATTGCTCGCACTTTACGGAGGTCTCCTCTCTCCAGGCTCTGCACACCCTCTACAGTCCCCGAGATGAATCTGTGGGACTCGCTCAACACCGTGTGACGCCGCATTTCTATTTGGTCTCCCGTTCCTTATTAGCACGCCTACGCGGAGCAGTTCCAGACCTACAAAGTCAAAAGCAAGCCAGCGATCCAGATGACCCAGATGGGATACGAGACCCACAGGGAAAAAAAACCACCTTGCTTGCAGGTATTTTGGGGTTGGATTTCTGATCAAGTGGAGCACTGCCCACAAGCAAGTTAACACATACTGTTCAACCAAGCTGACATTGCCTTCACTCATCTGAGGTTATTATTTGTGCTGCAGTAATCCCCAGAGGCTCAAACTGGCACTGGTCATGGTACAACTTGTTAGTAAGAGCGAGTCCTTTCCCCAAAGAACTAACAAATCCTTACGTTGCTTGTTAAGGGTGCAGAGCAAAGAGAAGAAATGACCATGCAAAGGTTGTCCTGCAGGGCAGAGGCAGAGCCAGAAATCTTGCCTTCCTGAATCTGAGCCCTCTATCCACAGAACTAGCCTAGCTAAGAACACATTAGTCCAAACCACACACGTCTGCCCTGAGTGCAAACAAAAAGGTGTTAAATAGAATTTAATACAGTCTCAGCATCCACTGTTGCATTATAGGTTACATTTAATATTAAACCGGTTTAGCAGTTTGTTTGCTACCTTGGAGTTTAGCAGCACAAAGCTCTTATAAACCCCTTTGCCCTTCACCAGTCTTTGCCCAAAGCCACTAAGTGACACGATAGCTATTATACATAGACGCTCACCTTGTTTTTCTAATAGGTTTTTGTTTCAAGCATCCTTAACTTCCCAAGCCCCAGGTCAGGCTAACATAAAAGCACAAGTATTCGGGAAGCTTCCTTGCTTCAAAATTGCTGCATTTTGGCAGCAGCACTAACTCTTTATGAAATTACTCCTTTTCCTCAAAGAATCCACTTAAATATATATATAGAAAAAACTTGTCTATATAAGCTGCAGTCACTGCAATAACACAAATCCTAATCGAGATAGTGTCAGGTGTTCTGTTTACAGGGGCTTTCAGTTAAACATGCAGGTGTGTGCATTCGCTTCTAAATATCTACAGAGACTCCATAAATAGAGAGATTGTTTCCCACCGTCAGCTGTTTGACAACTCATATTAACCTGGTTAGCGTTAGATCTTATGAATCAGTTCTTATACAGAGGATTTTCCCCAGATAAATCTCTCAAAACGTAATCATGCCAACTCACTACTGATTGTTATACAGATGGAATACTTTAGAGGCAGCATAATCCATTTGTTAAGGGAAATATACTTAGACTTTTGTCCTGACCCAGCACATATGGGGTACAACTGACAGGCCAAGGGATCAAAGTCTCTCCTTTATCAACACGCACTTGGCAGAAATGTAAACTTCCCCATATACGGCTTCATAAATTTGTTTGAACTTACTGAAAAACCAGCTAAAGACGTCTCAAGGAGTGAAAACCACTGGCCCTTTCAGCCTCAGATTATGAATAAGAAAGGCAACCCAGGGATTTTACACTGTGGAAGTAAATTTTTTTTCTTCCATCTACTATTTTTAAGTTTTCAGGGGAGAAGAACAGTGTTCAGATTAGCATCTTGGGTGGTATCTTTCAGTAACAACAGAGGTGAAAAAGTAAAAGAAAGTATCAAAAGATTTTTGTCATAAACATAATTGGTTTGATAGTGAACTGCTTATTTATTTACGGAAAGAATCAATTGGTGCAAATCCAAGTCAAAAGATGATGCAGCATCTAATCCACCTCCCATTACCGGCTGTCCCAGTTGCAGAAGGTAGATGAGGGAAGAGCAGAGAAGAGAGGCAAGAAATAAACACAAATGAAGAGCAACCTTATCAGAAGGAACGATTAGCAGCAAGACAGACAACCGGCAGTGCCAAACATTTCTAAGTGCAGATCACTAAGAACTAACCAGACTCTGGAGAGGAAAACTCCTGGCCTCACACAGTTCTGCAATTTCTGCAGCTCTTTACAAGAAGTTTTCTAAAGGAGAACTATTCAAAAAGTTTGATTTTGAAGTTTTCTTGTAACAGAAAAAAAACCTTGGATTCTGGTGAAAGAGAACATGTCAATTCTCTCATGATTTATTTTGCGTATTCCTTTCTTCCCTATTTCTGCAGCCATCCTTGCCCTAGAGCAAAATGTGACCACTGCAGTACAGCAGAACAACTGCTGAAGGATCTGGAAACTATCCAGTGGGCAACAGCGAGCACACAGAAAAGGATGACCGAAGTGAAACTCTGTGGCTCCTGGGCTGGTGTTCCATCTGGAAAGCACAATAGCCAAATTCAGAAGATCAGATCCAAAAGCCAAAATGGGTTGTCATAGGTTGAAATTCTAATTGCGACTAAAGGCAAAATGAAGGATTGCCAACGGCTGTAAAACACCAAAGCCAACAACAACAAATTAGGTGTGCATTTAGATTTCATACCTGCAGTGAAGTGGGTTTTATTTCGCAAGAGAAATACCTGGAGCGGTAGGATATTAAAGGCTATCAAGCAGATACGGTCAAAGACAAATAAGCCAGTACCGATCAGAATGCTGGAAGTGAAAGGAAACCGTAAGAAATCTTAAAGATGCGGCTGGTAACACCACAGTGATGCGACACATTCAGGGAAAAGTTTAGATTATTTTAAGCAGACTCACGTGCAAAAACACCTACAATTTTTTTCTGAATAAAGGGACTTCTAAAACAAAGTCATCAGTAAAGCAAATAGAAAGACATACCAAAAGTCTGCTAGCAGCCAATCTGATCCAGTGCTCTTCACATTTTACTGCCCTGGAAATCTTGTATATATGGGTCTGATGCAGTAGAGAAACCTCGACTGCTCCTCAGAAGTCAGATCCACATGCCTTGGGTCAAGAAAATACCCAAGACTCTTTCCTAAGGGACTAATGAAATTGCTTTACCTGAACAGCCGCAGGCTTCGAAGAGGAGGAATTTGAGATGTGGGTTTTGTCTGCAAAAAAGGCAAGACGACAGCTAGAGACAGAAAGAGGAAGGAAAGGGGGGGAAGAACTAAGAAGGAAGTACCAGTTCTTTGACACCTTTTTGATCGAGTTAGATTTGCAAAGCAGAACATACCCCCTTCCCTTTCACTAGCTTACCCCGTCTAATCTGATTTTAAAAGAACTCCTCAAAATGAATCATCACTCTCTGCCACATGTGCTGCAACAGCTTTGCCTTTGAGGGGTTCTGCACGTTCACCTTCGCACTGTACCCTAGACGTACCTCCCCAGCACCGCGCAGGGTTTAGCAGGAGCAGTTGCGGCCGCAAACCCCAGCCAAGCCTGGGATGGAGGTGCTTAAAAGTGCCATCAAAAGGATGGACACAAATGGCAGCTGCCCTTCAGCATAGCGTTTGCAGGGTATGGCGAGATGGCCCCTGGAGACCCATGATTTCAAAGCAGGCCAGAGTCCAGGTTTGAAATCTCCCTCTAATGGGTATGTAAATGCCTCGGGTTTTGCTTTCACTGCTACTAACAATTCGCCAGCAAACTTATCTTACTCGTTGAGCCCAGTTTCTCTCTCATTTATCCCCCCAGAACTCACAGGGGCTTGATTTTTATGAGGTGCTGAGCAACCACAGCTCCTGTTCGCTTACACTGCGGTTGGAGGTGGGAGGGCAGGGATGCTCAGCTCAGCACCTCCGAGAAGCAGACCCTGAGGAAGGAGGCTCTGCACGTCCCTAAGGAATACGCAAGCTGGGGGAGCAACTCGGGACCTATAGCCGGGACCCTCAGCTTCACACCACCCGAGAAGCAGGTAGCGTTCTGGACCTCTACATTTGAGTTGCCACCTGGCTCTTTACCAACAAAAAAGGGAAGGAACAAGCTTGGAAGAAAGGTTTCTCTTGGCATACAGCTCTCCCCTGCTTTATACGAACAGAGGAGTTGCCTGCTCTAAACTCTGCGTGGTAATATAACTTAATTCGAGGGCTAAAGACGTTCTCCGCTGGTAATGCCGGCAGTTGTGCTCGGTAAAGCGAGCCTCTCTTACTTGCTCTGACAGCACGATGCTGGCAAGACAGCGCAAAAGATGTCTAACTCCTGTGTTTCCCTGTGCTTGAAATCACAGTAAGAAATATCTCCCTTTTTGGCGGATGAGCAGTTGTCCCCACATTCGTAACCTGCTGATCTGGGGAGTGCAGCAACGGCACAAGGAGTGAAAAGAGAGCACACAAGCTAACGCCTTCGCTCCGTCCGCGCTCTCCAGCCTGCTGCACTGCAGAGCGACAGTCCCTCGGCATTCACGAGAGACGGCGCTTTTTTGTGCATCTCTTGCGCCTTTCGAGGTCCCAGAATGTTTCCCGGGTGGAATCCAAGGAGAATGCTTTTATAGGCACCTCAAGGGAAAAAAAAAAACAAACAAAACAAAATCACCTCAAAGCAAGAACAACCTATTTTTGAGGCTTGTATTATAATTGCTGGGTTTGAGACCCAGCTATAACCGAGAGAATACTGTGCATACGTGGCAAGTACCATATAATACAGTCTATGTCAAGAGAGAAAGATGAAGAGACTTGCCCAAGGTCACACAGGGAGTTCATAACAAGACCAAGAACAGATCCCAGATGTCCTGCATCCCAGTCCACCTTGTCAGACGTGATAGTCTTCATTTTCTTCCTTAGTAACTCTTGTATGTGATTAAATTTCACAGGAGCATAACAGCGTCACTGACCAGTATGGATGCGCTCCTTGCCGCTTGACAGTCTGATATTCGTAAGGCAGATGATGGGAACAGTAGACATTTTCATGTTCCAAATGACAAGGAAAAAAGGATTTGACAGCTAAATCGAACAAGTCTCCTGTTTGCCGCCCTGCGCTGTCTGTATGGACAGAGTAACAACCGCTCCTTCTTGGAAAGCACAGGGCATATCTAACAATTTTTCCAACCGTGTCCTGAGCTTTTCGATAAAGAAATTAAATCAGCTACTTCCATTTTGACCTACCAGTGCATACCAGCAACCGCAGCTGAATATAAAGGCTGACAGGCTTAGCTTCACTAGTATTAGACTATTCTCTGTTGCTGATCATTCACTTTTCCTCGCTCTCGGTACTGTTCAGAAGAACAACTGCACTTATCCTGACGGTTAGCAGACAGAGGGAGAAGGTGTGATTTAGTGAACAGGGCACTAACTGAGACTCTTGCCCTATCTGAGCCACAGACCAACGAATCACCACAGGCAAGTTACTTCTCTCTTCCCCGCCGTTTCTTTTTTCACCTTTTTCTTCTTAGGTTAGGCCAAGCTAACGATGGGCTCTTTGACCACCTGATTTGACAGATCTTGCACATCTAAGCTCTTTTTAAAGCGGACTAAAGCCTGCTTTACAGCAGCATTTATTTCACTGTGCATCTGTACAGCACCTTGCACATTGGGAGAGTGATTTCAGCTTGACTGGCACAAGACCCAAAACGCAAATTGGTAACTCATATAATTAGGAAATCCCATTCAAAGAATTATTTCCCTTCATTTCTGTGTCATCGTTAAAAAAGTAATATGGTAAACTGATTTAAGATGTCGATTAGGAAACAAAACCAGAAGTGTTCAGTACCGCCAGTAAGAAGAAATTCCTCTGTGCCAAAGTTTACATTAAAAAAAAATTAGGTGTTTACCCTGGCAATGCTACAACTTTTCTCTCTGAACTTTCTAAAACTCCACCCCCAAAATGGATTGACTTCTACATTATCTGACATTTCCTCATTAGCTTCTTTCCTTTCTCTCTTTTCTTTGCAAAAAGGCCTTTGAGTCTAACAATGTCAGAAGTCTCTGAAATTTGACAGATCTTACATTTCCAGCTCATTTTCTAATGAGTTTGTACATCAGGACTGATTAGTGTAATAAAGAATTCATGAAGCAAATAAATGTAACATGAAGACACCTTGAAGAGAGGAAAGAAAGAGCAAGTCAAATATGTTGAGAAAAGGTCTGGCCTTTTTAACCTTCATTTAATCGTTCTGACAAAGACACTTCATCAAAGAGACTTGGCAGGTATTTGGACTTTGTGCACATAAATACCAGGCTTTGAACTTTTTCTACCCTGCATTACCCAGGAGAACCCATCATTAGCCTAATTTAGGCAACTTCTTATCAAACCAAGCTTTTGCTAACCATCTACTGACCTGCTAAACATGACTGAAGTACTGCAAAGGCTGAAATGCATCCTC
Source organism: Haliaeetus leucocephalus (assembly GCF_000737465.1). Lineage (NCBI taxonomy): Eukaryota > Metazoa > Chordata > Aves > Accipitriformes > Accipitridae > Haliaeetus > Haliaeetus leucocephalus. The sequence continues at coordinate 334,390 of NW_010972666.1, forward strand.
GGTGACCAGCTGGTACGGGCACCCTCCGTACTGCGAGGATTCGATTTCTCAGCCATTTCAGCGTACACACTCACTCTATTTGTAAATCAACAGGCAAACTTCCTGAAGGACAGCAACCATCTCACAGTGTAAAATCATCAGTAAATTAGCGTTTTCTCCATTAATGTAAATCTCAAGTAACCCTGCCAAGCAGAAGTGCTGCAGTTTTTTCCACAATAGGTACAGCTTCCTCACATAAAAAAGCAGAAGAACAGCACGTTCACTTATAAGACTCACATCTCTGGATTCACTTGCAGTGTATTTTCATCATATTCAATATCTCTTTTCTGTCACCTTTTACTTAGCTTTCAACAGAGCTTCACACCCACACCCCCCCCCCCAAAATTATCTGAGCTAAATAAGTTTGCACAAAGACAATTTCCTTCTGGATACAAACTTTTTCAGGGGAGAACTGGCAAAGAACAACCACCCAGATATTCAGGTCCTATGGGAAGGACATACCAGTATCTTTTATTTATTTTTATCTACAGATTTAAAAATAGGCTTTTTTTTTTTTTTTTTTTAAATAGGAGCAGATTTAGCCTCTTTGCAAAGAAACTATAAATTTGAGACGTTTGCGTGGAAAACATGCCAGTGGGTTTTTGACCAGCTTCAGTTTGGAATCTTTTCCACTCTGGACATGGCTCTTGGCATCAGAAGCCTCAGACTCGGCAGGAATTTGCACACACTATTACAACAGAAAGCATAACAATAACTATAACTAACGAAGAATAATTCTGTTACCCACATTCAGATGAGTAAACTAAAATTCATGAGAATTTCAGTATTCAGATCTATTATTTGCTGGTGTCCAGTGGTGAAAGGCTCTATGAAATATGGCACAGCAAACAGACCACTTTCTTTCAGGAATCCCTTCAGTGTTATTTGGACAGTTGTAATTGCTGTCCTTCTCATGAAAGAGAAGCTCGCTCTGTCTTTACCCAAATATAATGTTGTCAGAGCTCCTTAGGAAGCTGCAAGAAGATTCTTTTGGATAGGGACTGTATGTAAATCAAAAGAGTCCTTGTCCTGTACAGACTAGATCTGCATGGGAAGTTACTTTCTTGTTCTTCGGAAGAAAGCAAAAACCCACAAGGAAAAAAAAAGGAGAAAAAAGAAAGAAACCAAAGAAACCTCAAAGAGTTCAAAGAGCGTTTCATCAGCATCTCAGTCCTCAAGAGTAAGGACCCCTTTGTTATCTTTGGGTGACTGACTTCTACCACGAACTGGATATGCACAGAGTATCTGATAGGTAGTTACAGCAAAATTTATTCTTCCTGAGCCACACTGAAGATCCACCATCCTTTGCAATCACCTCTGGCTGTTTTCTGCACCCACACTGATCACTGCCATCGACGAAGGATTCTGTGCACAGAAGCACGGACTGTGCAACAGAGCTGTGTGGTCCAGGAGAGACGCCCGACCTAAACCCAGCACTCCAGACACTGGAACAGCCTGGAAACTCTCGTGACCGTGAGTCATCTGCTTCTGCAACGAGAATCACCTCTTGTCCTATTAAAGCTTTCATTCAAGGTGAAAAGCTTCACTAAAACAAACAATCTAAACGTGATTGTCCTTGAAATTAGAAAATTTAATCACTTTTGAGGTTCTTCCTGCTAATGTTTTCAACTGATGTCTATTTTAAAAAATCCCACAAAAAACTGTAGTAGAGAAACGCTTGCCGTCCACTCCACTTCTTGTTTTCTGTGCCCTTTCGACCCCATTTGTCCTAGCCGTGTTTTTTTCCTTTTTTCTCCTTTCGCATCTGATCATATTCTGCATCCTCTTTATTCTTATCTTCCATCACTTCAGCTCTTCTCTCTCCAAGTTCTGCAATGCTCTAGCCCAAACGCCACCCCTACCCCCCCTTGCCTTCCCCTTTCAAAGACATTTATCTACCTCTTCACTGAATAGTACAAAAGAAAAGCCATTTCCTTCATCGTACAGCTGCCCTAGCTTTAATACTACTCTTTACAAAATCTTCACGGACACTAAAGCTTGTATTATTTCCAAAAGGGAAAATACATACTACACGTTCATACAGTTAGGACGTAAGGCACGGACTGATACACTGCAGGGTGTGTTTGTCTCATGATGCACTCCAACCTTTTTTTCTTCCTTTCTGACACACTTTTAGAGACCTTGAATAAGCAGCATTGCTATGGTAGCAGGTAAGGAACGAGACTGTTTTCCAGAAAGCTACAGGAAAAATCAATACAAGTGAGAAGACGGTCAGAAACCTAAACTAGTAATAGGATGTTGGGGAAAAAGTGTCCAGCCATTTTAGCATAACAAATAATTTATCACGTATATGATAAAAACAAGATGCAATATAATTAGTACAGACTTGGCAAACTTCCAGCATGCTGAATTAAGTAAGTGATTCTGTATTTGGTTTATAGCATAGAGAACTATTTATACTGTCATCACAGTGCCTGAGGGATAACTCTTTCCTGGAGTAAGTCTACGTAGCACGGTAGCGGAATATTGGCCCTTCATTTTTAACTCAGGCCTTCCAAACCGTGGCTAGAATCCCGCTTATTTCGCTCCTTTTGCACCTCTCTCTTTTGCAAAAATCACAGAAATGCTGCAGAAACGTCTAGGCGAGATGGGGATCTCCTGGTCCCAGCTCCCCACAGAGCCAGGGCTCAGACCCAGCAGAGCTGGACAGAGACTTTCAGCAGCAACTTTCACGGCAAAAGACACTTCCCAGTTTTTCTCTGTTTGGCCAAACTGGCCAGCAAACAAACCAAATCTTTTTCCATCTTTCCCCCTCCCCACACTTCCAGTAGCCAAATAGAAAAGGGAAACGCTGTAACCTTTATTAAACCAAAAGTTTCCATACGTTTTCCTGAATGGTGTCCAACTACTCACCCTCCCCAAAGACAGGAAAACTCCTTTTCAAGACCTTAGGTTTGAAACCTTCAAAGCTGCTCAATTTTGGGGGCAAAATCTTTCACGGCTCACCCCACACCCCCCGTCTCCCTTGGGCTCCATCGCCCAGCTGGCCCCGGTGGCTCCTGCACGTCTCCTCAACACTGTGTGACACCGACCAAGGTAAACTTCCAGGTAGTTCCACCACCTCACCACTTCTGCTAATAAACTTCTTAGTTTGGACTAACCGCATTAAACAGTTTTACCGCAGCAGCAGAAACATTCACTACCACGCAGGACAGCGGCTCTTTAGGGACACTTTTTCTCCCCGTGGAGGAGTGAGTTTGCCTGCATGAAGCTCTGGTCATCTCTGGTTCAGAGTCACCCGAGAGGAGACGGCAACGGTTGTGAAATCAACTGGAAGCTGTTGGGGGCAAATGCCAAAACTGACAGAGAGAGAGAACCCTCATCATCCACATGGTTCTGGCTTTGACCTTGGTTGTGGTGCTCAATCCTCATTTAAAAGCACCCTGCCAGCTCCACCAAGGTGCACCAAGAAGTTTCGTGTTTAAATACAGCTTCTGGAACAATCATTTACGAAACAAAGTCGAGAATTTTGGTAAAGCGTGTTGCAATGAGGAGGAAGGTAGAAATGCATGCAACTGTCCTCTTTCAGGCCTAGCTTTTTTTTATTTTGCTCTGATTTTAGTAAGAGCAAAAGGACACTTTGACACTTGAAAACATAAAATATTTATGAAAATTGCTAATCCAAAATTATAGTTTGAAGATAGAAGCTGGCAGTCCAAAATAATAATGACACTAACCTCATAAAAGGCAAGGTCAAAAGGGTCCGTGTTGTGGTTTTCCAGGCTGACCTCATGTGCAGCGAGACTTCCTCAAATTTATTCCTGTTTGGTACATGCAGACCTCTTAGGAGGCACGGAGCCTCAGTGTTTAAATTGTCAGCAATAAACTTCAAGTGACTGGCAAATTGTCTGAGCATGGAAACACCGTCCCAGGGAGTTTTTAAGAATGTGCTCAACAAACATCTGGCAGAAACAAATAGGTAAAGTTTATCTTGCAGTTGTCCAGGAGGACATACGAGGTGATCTTTCAGATAGCTTTTCCAATCCCGTTTTCTTTGATTCCTACCTTTTTTTTTTTTTTTTTTTAACTAAAGGCTTGTATTAAATTGGGTGTTGTCACACTTTGAGTCTATTGAATCAATTCTCGTTGTAAGGGAAGTACTTTAAGATGGCATTCATGTCACCTTTTCACTTTCTCTTCATTAAACTGAACAGACCAGGCTTCTGGAATAACAGGCAAACTGTGGATTTCTAGGTTTACAGCTGCACGTTTTCGTTAGAAATTACGCATGAAGGTTTATGTTACAAAGCAACAAAATGTGTTTTGCATTGTTGTTCTTTTAAAAACCCATTTCACGATGAAATCCAACAGAGAACAGCAAAACAAGATGTATTATAATCCTCTTTATTTAAATGTTTTAATGAAATTAAATTTGAAGATACTACAGTAGGGTCTTACCCACTGCGCTCAGCTGAAAGAGGGAAGAAATGAACCGACTTTAAAATGAAACAGGTTTCTCTTCTGACTGACTGAAAGTTACAGGATGTTGGTAGTGAACCAATTAAAACACATCTTAAAACGATAAATACAAACCAAATGTACATTATCAGCATGTTCAGCCTTTTGTTTCTTGGTTCTATTTTGTATCTGCTTATTGCAATCATATGTGTTTTGAAGGAGGGGGAAAATCAAATCATTTTAGGAAATAATAAATAAAGAATTCAGCGGAGGAAACAAAAGAGCACTGCACTTATTCAAACATAAAATAAACCATGCCTTCAGAGAGTATGTTAAAAAAGAAGCCACAATATTCATGGATCGGGGGAGCTCGGAAATATCTAGAAAACATCCATCTCAATTGAAGACAGTAACGTGGCATCGCTAGGACATTCTGCAGAGAGGAAGGAATCTGCTGCGCCTGTACTGTCTGTCTAGATCTTCAGCAAAAGACATCCAGACACGGTCAACAAGGAATTGTCATCTTGCCTGCCGTACCTTTCAGCCTCTTGTTTTGCTGGGAAAGAGCAATTAAACCTAAAGCAAAGTGAAGAAGTGCATATAAGCAATATGCTTCCTCTTTTCCTTCCACAACTGGATGACCCTTTGGCTTTCTCTTCTGTGCTTCTTTACTTCCCCGGAGATACTACAGGTCCCTTTTTAACTCGCTGCTGGGCTTTCCAGAACCACACCTGCTGTGCAATACCAGGACGTTTACCTGCTTTTCTTCTTCCCAAGGCGCTGGCTTCTTCAGATACATCTTGTCAATCTCTACTATTTATTTTGTTATCTGAAATACTAGCAGCCTACCTTCTGACAGGTGGACTATCTCTATTTAACCCAGCGTTAATCCTCTAATGCATCGAGAAGAGGTGCATGAAATTACCGGTCTGCGTGTCACTACTGTTTCCACAAGAATATTGACATTTTCACAAACGCTTAAAGATTAGTGCTGGAAGAAAACGATCATTTCTGTCATGCAGCAGTTTGCTACAGTTGCAATGAGCAGAATTAAGTATCTGTGTGCATAAATATAAAAAAAAAAATACACCAACTACAGCATTCACTATTTTCACAGTAAAATACACGTATATTTTAGAAGTGACAGTGTTTCACTTTTTACAAGTGCCAGAAAAATAGATATTTTTTTTCCTACATTTTTCCTCCCCAGTTTTTGCTTTTCCAAGGCATGAAGTTTTTTTCTTATTGATCTGTTCCCAATCCCATACCCTGAGTGGATTCTTCTTAATGAAAAACCGTAGAAAGTTTGCACAGTCTTTTCATTATTTGAGGCTGCAGGTAAGTAGCTGCATAGTCCTGTGCTTAGTGGAAGGAAGTATTGAAAATCTCCTTTGCTATTCCTCGTTTCACGGTTTATAATGTGATACTTATAAATACTTTGGTAGCAGATTAAACTCCAGAGAAATGAAAACATTTAAAAAAGAGCACAAAGCCTGCAAGTGTCCAAATGAGGGACCAGAAACTCTGCTTTAAGCTCCAGGAGGGGGTTTATGAGATGTAGTGCCATGTGCCATACAATACAAGATAAACATCTGTTGTTATTTCAGTAAACTTAAATCAGATGTTAAGCTTTTTCTTCAGGGGGATAGTGGCACAAAGAAAGATCGTGGGGGTTTTTTTTCTCTCTCCTTACCAAGGTGGCCATATTCTATGCCAGGAAGACTAGGAGAAGATTCTGGAGGGGACTTAAATAAATACCATTAAAGCAATCCAGTGGCCATCAAGTGACCTTTTGTAACCTTTATTGTACCCTAGGTCTTCAACCTTGGATTTCTGCCCAGGAAGACATTTATCGATAAGGAGGCCAATACCGCAAGTACTGAGGATGAGTTACTACACATACTGAAGAACAAATCCCAAACCGGAGGACTCCAAGGGAAAGATCTTTACAGTTTTTGGTGGGCTTTGGATAAAGCCTTCCAGAGCTGCCAAGATGACCATCCCGTGCCGGACAGCTGCTCTGTGCTACCCTAAATGTATGAGGAGAAGTACTCGGAACCCCGTGGGTCACCTCAAGACATCGCGAGCTCGCTAGGTTGCGTTCACAGAAGGGTGCTTTGCTTTGCTCCAGGCTCCAGTGCGTTTCGGTCAGTTCCATGAGAAGTCTTATTTCTGAGTTTCCAAATGAAGGACAACTGTGTTGGTTCCAAAAAAGCGTAAGGGAGGTCATACACTTGCTTACGCAGAAGACAAAACCAAAATACGCTAGTGCCGATTTGCCATCGTAAGCCCATGCTGGTTTGCCATCGGTAACATGCTTTGATTAAACAACATCAAATAGTTCAGTTTTATATGCGATATTCTGCATTTTAAATTGTAAAGGATCAGTCTTAATTGCTAAGTTTGACAGCTTGTCTACTTTTCTCATTACACACTGTAAGCTGTAAGGTACAGCTAATATTCCAAGCTGTTTCTGTTTTGAACATATTAAAAGGGACCTTATATCCAAAGCACCAGACAGCATATGGAGTTCAGCTCTCCAAGCCTTGGGGTAAAACTGCTAGGGGTTATGCTGGACCACTGGAGATGTTGTAAAAAGGAAATTTTGCAAGGTACAGTTCCAGGAGCTGTGCTCGCTTGTGTTTCTCTGCACAGTGGTTACCGGCAGCGCAAATGAACCATAGACCAAATGCAGAACTCCGGATAAAGTAACAGTAATCTGCTTTTGTGTCCAATTCCAGATGTATTTCTGTTCAGCTTTTAATTCGGAAATTTTGTGGCATAAAGCGATTTAACAATGCACTTTTAATGACCCTCTATATATGTGTGTGTGTGTATATATATATCTTTTGTTTCGTTTTTATTTACCTTAGCAGCATACTAAAATGTAACCAGCATACTTCAGGTTTTTACATTATATTTTAATTAGTGTTTTTATATATGAAAGACAAAGACACCACTCAGTACAAACACACATCTACTGTGCTGCATTTCCCAAGGCACATAATTTAATACCCAGAACACTAAGTCTCTCTCCATCAAAATTAATATTCCCTTGCTGGGTACAGGCCTTGGTCCATCTGGTAGCTGGGTTTTAGGATCTGTGTGAGGAGAGAACAATGTTTGTTGTTCTTTTAGAGGTAAGTTAATGTTTTATAAACTCATGAAACTTCACAGAGGAATTAGTATCACTGTGAAAGTAACTGGGGGCAAGCAGATGTGCCCCACCATTAATTAATTCGAGGTGGGGGTTTTTGTTTTCTTTTCTTTTTAATAGTCATATATTCAATAGGGACAATGTGAGAGAAAAGACCAGGACTCTTCCCAAAATGAAAGCTGAATATAGCCCTTCTTAGCATTTTGTGTTGCTCGTTCAACCCTGCCTATATATGTTCCGATGTATTTTCAGGATAAAGCCCTTCCCGGCACCAGCAGCAGAGTGACGATGACCATTCTACCGCAGCCCAAACCCCCGGCGCAGGGGATGCTCAGAACCGAAGTCAGTCAGCAAAGCTGCCAGAGCTATGGGGAGAAGTTCAACGTGAAAGCAAGCGACGTGAAAACTCCCACATCCGCCTGAACTAATGTGGTGACTCTTCGCCCCCTTCTCTCCTCGGGACCCCTGCATGGTCTTTGCCTTCACCGTCCACCCTCAGCTCCGACAGAACCGCTTTGCACTAAATCTGGACTCAGAAAGCCTAGAAGAAGCAAGCACAGATTGCCCCGCACAGAAAAACTGTGGTTCCTAGTTCCTCCAACCTGCAGGTTCAGGCTTTTAGTCTCCATCCACGACGGTTTGGCCATCTACGGTTTTAATCCCTTGTAACATTTATGGCACATTCCTTCCCTCCTCCTCTGAAGCAAGTGCAAATACTATTTGGCAAAAAGGAACTACCCACAAGGAAAGAGTTCCTCAGAGCAGTTGCACTAGAACTTGAACTAACCATAACATAACACGTCTGAATAATACTGTGAAAAATATATAAAATATGTTATGGCATTAAAAGTTTAAACATCATAAATCTTCAGCGTGCTATTTACTAGGCTGAGAAGGTGATAGAAACAACATTCTGAAGTGGAATGAGAAAAGAAAAGAAAACGTAGCATGGAGGCCAGAGTGCAGTGAAATCCCCTGGGACCTGGCTAAAAACACAGCTTTAAAAGAAACGTTAGCCTAAGCTCTGCCCAGCCGTGGCTGGTAGAATTTACCTCAGCGCTGTAAACGCACCCCTTCACAGCAGACGACTTAGCTAATACTCTGGAAAAAGACTTTAAAGAAACCAACCAAAAGAGATAAGAATTTGGAAGAGAAAAATACCAGGTCGGAATTGGTGGCAAGGGAAAAGAATATCCTACAAATAAAATTAGGTTCTCAAAAGATGCCACTGTAAAGGCCCTGTTCCCTTTGCGCTAGTGAAGCGCTCCATCGCAAACCAGTGGTTGTGAGGGGGAGATCATACAGAAAACGGGGATTCAAATTGCCGGCTACAAGATTTGCTCCAACGCTTGCCAAATTTCAATATAAATTCAGAGTTCAAGTGTAAATCCAAAAAAACATTTTGTCGATTTTCAAGTTGGAACCTTGCTAAAGTATCAGACGGGTTTGAGCTTTCTGCATACGTGATTACTGATTTATGGCTCTCAGGCTCTGTGTTACATTTCAGCAAATAGAATATTTAAGTAGTTACTGTGAAAAATATTTAAACAGGTAACTGCAAATGTTGCAAACTGTCAGTCCAAGCCACGGAGAAGTTATCTGGGGGCTCTGACTGCAGAGAAACAGGGTGTCTGTCTTTTGTTTTCTGGAGGGACCTTTTTTTTTTTTTTTTTCTTTTTTTTGGTGGATGGTTGCATATGCAAACTTTCAACACGAAATCAGTGGGAACCTGACTTGTCTGCTCCTTGGAATCGATAATTTGTAGGAAGCCTCGTGAAACTGTAAAATTATTTTCTTCACAGAACTCCTGTTCCCTTAACTCTCTCAGCAAACACTGTTTACACGTTGAGCAAATTATATTTTGTATAATAACGCTGTTACGGATCAGAGCTACACATACAAAACCTAGAGACAGTCCTGACCACTTTCGCTGCCCCAACATTTAGCTGACGTTTACCTTGACACGTTGTACGCGTGGACAGAGCTTGGACTGGGACCGCAGACTATTCCTCATGCAAACTAACTTTATTTCAGTTATAATTCAGAACAAATTCAATTTTCATCTGTAACTGTGAACTTTTCTAGCTTTTGTAGCTTCAAGTCACCTCATTAACATTACTTAGACATCGGTTTTATAGTTGAATTATACTATGTTTATACTGTGGAATTCCATTACTTAATTGCCTCACTACTGGAAATTTCAGTGGGGTTCTCATTTTTCGCATAAATCTTGAGAATAAACATGTTTCTGTATTTCTCTTAATTAAGTGCATATTTCATAAAAATAGCCAACATAGACAAATTAAGCAAAGCATCATTTGTTTAATCAAATGGGAAACTCATGCCGCATGTAAATGGGGAGACTTCAAAAGCTTTGGCATTTGCTTCCGCTAACTGCCAGAGACCAAGGGATTCCTCCGAACTATCCAAACCTGTTCAGCCTACGAAAACCCCGCGCTGGGAATCGCTCACACGATGTTCTCGCAGTAAAGGCAGCCCCAAAACCTGTGAAACTGTGAACCGGCTCCCTGCAAAAATAATGCGGTTGGTCTAAAGCAAGGGGGGAGCGACACCCGTTGTGTAAATGGGGGAAGGAAACACAGGGAAGGACGTTGTCCGTGACCAGTCCCCCCACCTCGTGCCGAAGGCAATTACATCAGCATATTGTATCACATCAGGCAATCCTAATGTGGAAAACGTCTGCAGTTCCTCACCGGCGTGTCTCCTGTCTCCCAGGAAATCTGCTCTGGATTCAGTTTGGGTTTGTTTTCTTAAGGCTTTTATCTAGAGAAAGTGTAGAAGATCCATTTGGTTCACTGCAGTGGTGGGGTTGGGGTTTTTTCCCCTGGATGTAGCAAATCAGTATGTAGCCAAGCGACTCTGGGTGACAGGGCTTTAATAAAAATCAATCAGTAGCACATAGGGACAGTATTACAGCACTTTCCCTCTCCCAGTGTGGAAACAGAAGACAGACATTCTTGTCGTGAAAGAGAGAAACAAGAAATGAAGCCGAGAAATAACAGGAATAAATGTTTGACTTTTAGGTCAATGGTGGGGTTATTTTTTCTTTTAACAAATTTGCTTCCTCTTCTGTACAGAAGTTCTCACCGCTAAACATGTTTCTTCTGAAGTTTAACAAGGGATAAAGTAATGCCTTAAAGTTAATTATTACTAAACTTCAAGTACTTAAAATTTTAACAGCTATTTTGGATGACACAAGCTAAGGAAAAGAGCAATACACTAAAAAAAACAAAACCACAACATGGATTTGTTCCCACCAAAGTGAGAAAGATCTCATTTCATTTTAGCCATGCACTCATTCTAACTCTAACTTCTCTTCTTACATATTTTTACGATGCATAGGTCAAGGTATAGGAATAGAACATAGGCTTTTTCTGCAACTGCAAAATAACCATCTTGGCTATTTATCACATAGAGCAGATCCGCTCCATAGCAGCCCAAGAGACTGTTTCTAAAATTCCCATACTTGACTCACAAGAACTCCTTTTCCCAGAAGCTGCTCCTACAACAGTTGTGTAGACAGAATTCGTTCAGAAGTAACCTTTAAAATAAAGACGCTTTCCCTGAATGAGTAGTGAGCACTGACCTGGGAGGCCTTTACAGCTCTTTATCCTCTTACAGGTGGTATCATCAGTGGGACAAGTGCCCTGTCCCTAGAGGAATCACACCTTGGGAGTCAGCGTGGCGTGTTTCAGACTTACAAATATGTTTAATGAAAGCTCCTATTCTGATCAACCTTTTACTCAAGTATCAAAACCGTTTAGAAATTATCACCTGTCTCGGCAGAGAAGCAGCAGCTAAACAATACAAGCATCTGGATTCTGCATTTGTGTCAGCCTTCGTAGCTGGCATTGAACATCAGCCTCACTCACCGCTTTCTGAAACACAGCCAGGTTTTTACTTCCTAAATGAAACCTGCCTGCACAGTGACATTCCGTTTCACTGGAGTCCTGGAGGAATCGGGTGATTTATGGAAACCAGTTACTCACACTTGAAGCCTGGGCTACATAATAATCAATAATTTATCAATATTTTTAATATGACATTATGGACTCTGATTTTTCTTCCACCGAGACATCTGCAGTACTATAAATAACCTCCCTACTACACCGGAGAAAGATCTGTCCACAGGACTGACCTCCGAAATACCCGTCCGCTCTGGTCTGGTCTGTGCCGCAGAGCTCCTGGGAGCTGCAGCTCGCTTTGTGTGTTTGCAGCACATCAGGAAAACACCAAGTGCAACACCTGGACCAAGGAAGATACTTCCACTGGGCAGTTTCGGGTATCAGGCAACCCCACGCAGAAAAAACTCAAGAGTCTGTTTGACCTTCCTTTGATAACAAGACCGCCTCGAAGCAGGCACACACCAAGACGCACCTTACTTCTCAATAGCTCTGCAATTGCCATGTAACGCCAGCGTCAGTAACACAGATAACTTGCCCAAATTTTGGTCGGGGAAGGACGCTTCATTCTGACCACGGCTTACACCAGCTGTGTAACTACCCAACGATGGCTTCATTTGAGATCTGCCTTCTCCAGACACCATGGCTCGACAGGAGGGAAACAGCCTGTTATTAGTTAAGATGGCATCTGAAAGGACTCAATCCTACAGGTAGGTGCCTCAAACGGCAATCGTTCCAATCTTTCAATATTTCAGGTGCTACAAAGCTTGTAGCAGTGGGTCTTAAGCATTTCTATTTCACCACAGGAGAGAAAGGTGAAGAGGAATAATAACATTCTTGAAGTGTTTGTCTTAACAAGTACCACTTTGTGGTTCCAAGGGACAAAACTAAAAGGAAATTTGACCCACTGAAGCACTGGCTGTAGTCTGAAGGGAATCCAAAGCCTGATACCTCGCTCTTACAGATACACAAAATTCTGTTGACTTTTTTCCTTTCCCGAATGCAAGCAGAGGTGCTTGTCCCACGGCCCAGTGCGGCACAAACTAGGAGATCGGCACTTACTTTTACCACATGATTCCACGTGCAAACTTGAGCAAGACAACCAAAAGTATTGCAATTTTTAAGGTATTAGAAATGAAAATAGCAATTCTAGAGGACAGAAAAAATTATTTCTCTTTGATCTGAGTGACCTAGCTCACGCATTTCAAAAATCAAGTTTGGTTTTTAGCTGTATGCTTATTTAAAGACAGCAGCTAGCAGCGAGAACAAACAACCCTGAGCCTCCCAGGCCCAGTTTTGGAGGGTCTAAGGTCACAGCAATTTTAGTTGCACTTAAAAATGGCTAATGCTTCCCAACAGAACTTTACACTGCTTAAAACATAAGCCAGCGATAGATTTTTGCAAGTCAGATAAGAAAGGCGAGTGAGAAAGATTTGGCAAAAAAGAGCCTACGTAATGCAGAGAAAAATGTGTACGTAAAATAGCTATTTTGGGAGCGGTGCCTTTTTCTCCATTCCCTCCCTTATCTTTATTCTATGTACTCTCTTGAGAGCGAGAAGTAGGCAGGTGGGAAAACAGAGGACCATAAGCTCAGGCTCCATTACACAAATGTTTCACTCCAAGCATAACTTTACCCTTGTAAATAATGCCACTTGCTCCGAAATCCACATTTGCTGAAGAGTTCAGGACCAGAATTAAGACTGCAGTCATCAAAACATTTTCCCTCATTCATCCAACGTGGGTATTTCATTACAGACATTGTCCCAGCAACTCCCATCCCACAGGAAAAGGGGGATTCCTCATTTTAAACTCAAGTTCACTCATCTACAACACCCCATATTTACCATCATTAAACTACCTGCAAGACACTGAAGGCAGAAAACCTTATCTGCAGTGCCTCGTTGCCTATTTCTGATACTAAAATCTTCTCCTTCGGCTCCGACACCTTGCATTAAAAATTTTGCTCTTCAGCAGCTGTAATTGTAAAATCTAATACACCAATTAATCCAACGGCGTAGTGAATTTTTGGCCTACGGTATCGAAAAATAACAAAAGGTGATACAATGAACCAGCAGATGCACTGGTGAGTTTTTCCCTTTCCTGACAAAATAGAAACAAGACAAAATTAAATCCAAGCCCCGTTCCCAGACACGTAAATCCCCAGAAGGAGTGGTCTGTGTTGCCTCTCGACTTTTCCGCCCCTGCTGAGGTCCACTAAAGCCCTGGTCGGAGGACCTGGCTCAGCACGGCAGCATCTGCTGCTTCCAGCGGATCTCAGCTTGGCCCACCATCTCGTTTCATTAGCTCTCGGTCTATAATCACCATCGTACCAGCACCTTTCCAAATGGGAAACGGAACACCAGGGAGTACAGTGTTTCAAGCTGGATGCCAATACGCCAACTCCAATATCGTACTCCTATTAAGAGAGAGTTTGGCACCTTGCTGTCGTGGCACATTTCTACTTTTAAGGTATATTTTGTCTCACTGAGATACGATTTAAAATGGACTTAAAGACGTCAGAAATTGAGACATGAAAAACCCCGGTGCTTTCAAATTTAGCTCATGCATTCTCACTGATACCTACAGCACGAAGCCTTTTCTTAACGTGCAAAAGCAAGGGGGATTACATTGCTCAAGGGTTTTTCTGCAGTTGGTAGGGGTTTTTTTATGGCAGGCTACCTTCAAGATACAGGCACGCCACTTAGCTGTACAAAAGTGACTCTTTTCAAAGAGCGCTGTAATATCTGGAGTAGTCCCTAACCTACCTGTAGCAAAAGAACGTTACTACATGGTGCGTTTTAAAGGGAACGTGACATATAATAAAACTTTTATTTCCAGCAGGCGAGGTTGCTTCCTACACATCTGGGCGGTGAGTGGTGCTCTGCAGCAGCGCAGCCAGGGTTTTATTCCTGACTGGCACGTGACTGCAATGAAACATTGATACTTCTTGTAAACCCCCAAATGTTTAACATGTTGGCACAGAGATGCCTTTAATCTCATTTCACGTGTAAAGCCCTCTCCCCTTGAAAAAAGCTCTTCCTCATACAGAAACCATCCGCAGTGCGTAAAGTACCCACTGGCTGTGGCTTTCAAAGCCAACCCAGAAGTATTATTCCATTTTCCGCTGAATACAAGTATTGAGGTTTCTTTGTCGGAGAAAAGCGAGGCTGGATTCCTTTATCCCCCTGCCCTTTCCGCTCACAATGCCCTACTCTGTTTGGTGGGCCAAGGAGGGGTGTCTCCCAAGAGATCCCAACAGGATCCAGTCCTCTGGTAATGGACTCCTAAATACTTTCTAGGACCATCCACCTCCTCCACGTTTCTCTTTGAACGAGGGTAGTCTGTCAGGAGTGGAAAGCAATTTAAAACCACCGGTAAAGAGAGCGCTTCGGTCAAGAAGAAAGAATGATTTCTTATCAAAGCTGCCAATAGAGAAGACCCAGGTGGTACGGCAGAGGGGGATCCCCAACACCTACCTCCAGCCCAGAATTAGCAGATGCGATTCAGTAACAAACGGTGGCTTTTAGCAGCTCAACACAACCTTTGGAGGGTGACGATTAACACCTCTGCTGGGGGCCGAGGGGAGAGGGGGAGGAAAGTAAGACCCTATCGTCCTGGGAGGTTTGCAACACTGAAATTTCCTTCCATGAAACCAGAGATCCGCAGGTTAGCTCTACGGTCTGCACCTGACGTTTCAGACGGGGCGTCAGCTTCAAGGGTCTGCTCGGAGAACTTTCGTAAAATATTTTATATACGTACCTCCATGTGTGAGAAGACCCAGACAGTGGGAAGCCGCAGGAACATGTGGCACGCTTAGTCTTTAGACGTGACCATTAAAGGAGCTCTATAAACCCTGCTGGGGCTGATTTCTAGGCGTAAAGAGGATGGGCATAGCAGACTTACTTTTTGAATGACTTTTTCAGTTTGGCTCTTTGTTGTTGGGCCATATCAGAGAGGTGGGTCAACTTATACCTTCTGAGAACTGTCCCATTCTATTTCATTTCTCATCTCAAGGGAGACTGAATTCTCATTTCCCTATTTTTTCTGTGAATAATAAAAGCAGTTTGTGTAAGAAGCAAGCAAAGTTTTATTAATAAAGCATGCTCTCTGGCAAAGGAATGAAAGGCTCCGCTTTCACCAAAGAATTGTGATTTAAAAACATCTACGTGCAGAGATGCGTTTTAAAACATTATTTTTGGACAGGAAACATCCCAGACTTTAGTACGTACAATTTAGAGTTCTTCAAATACCTTTAAGTGTGTGTGTGTGGGGGGGAAACACAATCTGTTTTGATAACTCTGGACATAAAACAATGATAAATAATTAAATACGTTTAACTGTTTCATTAACTAAAGATAGATAGAGAGCGCTTCATAGCTAGAATATAGATCAAAAAGATTGAGACTGGCTGTAAATTCCCCTGATGTTTTATGACACCATTTGTATTCTGTCACTCACTAGCTTTATGTATAGTCCAAGCTGTGAACTGAATACCCCATTCAGAAAGCCACTCACTCTGCATGTTATTGCAATTTAATATTTTCACACACAGACACATCATTATCTTGGAACCTGACACTGCAAGGAGAATTCAGTAATTTTTCCAGAGTGCTTTTTTTTTTTTTGCCCTTTTTTTTTGTTGTTGTTCTAATGTGAGCACTGAGGCACAAGAACCATCTAAATGACCACTCTTCCAATATTTAGTCTCTGGATAGACAGATCAGCAGGCAGGTATTTGTGTCCGTGTTTTCAGGGCTGCTTCTCATTTCAAATACGTACGACGTAAATTCACAGAAAGAACTAAAAAGAACGGTTAAGAATCTGTCATTATCAACAAGAAGAATACCCCTTCCACAGTTAGAGCTTGCAACTGTGAACTAGATACACATGTGTATATATATACACACACACTGACAGGGAAGTCCTCAAAGCTTTCTCTTCAGCCTTCAGTTACTGAAACGTGACTATGGGATGGGATTATTTCACTTATGCTAGGAGTTTGAAGTGGCAGTAAATACACGTTCCTCTAGGCTGTTTGAGAAGAAGCAGGCATACAGCTCTTCAAGTTACAGGTTAAAAAAGCCACATTTGTTTATCAATATTTTAAAAGCCAGGTCACATCAGAAGAAGGACTTTAGAAGTAGAGACAAAGGCACGGCTGATTTCATCCATGGAAACAGGTATATCTTATACCGGACCCTTGGTAGCTAATCATTAACGAGCGTTACATACAAACTCAGCTATAAGAAAAAAATCCTTATACGCAAATAGCATGGATGTCCCAAAGAGTTCAGTGCCTTGAGGGCCTGCTCCAAAGTCCAGCGAAGTCAACGGAAAGACTACCATGAACTGCAGCGGGTTTCGGGTTCTGAGCAGCGAGGCTGCAACGCTGCTCTTGGCCGGTAAACGTCCGGCTACGGTGAAGGTTCCCTTAAGACAGTGATCAGCTATATGAGGCTAAAGGCAAACTTCCATCATGGAATTCATATTTCCTGGTCTCGAGTCAGACTTGAGCCTCGGTTTGCCCCGTTACGCCCTCAGGATTTTCATTAGGAAAGAAAGGAGGGTTCCAAACCAAAGCTCCAGAAGTCTTCCACAGGTTCTTGTTTCCTTCTTCCCCCCACCCCATTTATTTAAAGCACTTGCTTCTCCAGTAAATGACGGGGAAGTCTCCAGGTACGGAGGGTGGGGAGGACCGTTCCTCTGAGCTCTGCGCTCCGTCCCCCGCTGCGTGATTTGGGCTGAATTACTGACCTGCAAGAACCTCATCTTCCCCAGACAAGCCGGTACTGCTTCCACAACCGCCGTGCCGAGAAGGAAAAGTCACCAATATAATGCAAGTCACCCGGATCGCTCGTCCGTAGACATACAGAAGAGACGCTTAATAGAATTAATTCTGCGGCAGGACATTTCTCTGGTTAATGCCGCAAGCCTAATTTCACAAACTGCTAAACAACGACACCTTGAAAAAACCCAGTTACTGTCCATTGGGTAAAAATAGATTTATAGATAGGTGTTAAATGCGGGCTCCTTTTCCTGATCTACTGGAACAGACAGTGCTATTACGAAAAATCAATATTTAGCTAGGGTATTGACTCCTGGATCATACAAGAAACTTTCTGGTTATGGCTAGAGGCTATGTGTGTGACTATTTGCACCAAGCCTCTGTGTTCTTTCAGGACTCGGAGATCTACACGTTAACTGAAGAACTACACAAAAAGGCAGTTTTATCTGAAATGGGAGTTAAAAAGTAATACCTAAGCTTGAGGAGGAAATGAAAGGCGTACTTTGAAGCATGCAGGCCTGTAACGTCTGTATCACCCACCTGCTTGTCCGAACAGCTACAGAGAATCCAGAAGTGAGTTTTCTGAGGTGGATTTAACAGGTTGATAGCTATTTTGCTTCACAGGTGTACGCCTTTTTTTTTTTTTTTTAATAAATAATCATAAACCCCAGACAACAAACTATTTGAGGGAATACTAGAATTTACCTAAGGGGCCTTAACTGCACAGATACTGTACTTGTCTGGAAAAGCACGCATCTCGGAAAGTCTGAGGAAGCATCAGTAGCTCTTCAGGCATTCCCTTGAGGACGCACCCACAAAGTTAACTTGGATTTCCTGAAGGCTCACCTTCAGCCCCTGGTACTAAGGGGCTGTTAAAATCACTCGTTAACAGATACTATCAGGAACAGGAGACAAAGAACCAAAATCTGTTCTGCACTTTATCTGGATAAATACTTGAAGAGTATTCTAGCAGGAAGAATTTAAGAACTCCCAAAGTAACAAAGATCTGGTTTTTATTCATTATATATGGGATATATGAGCAGAACTGTTTCTGAGCAGAGGGCTTTTCAAAGTTCTCCATGAGGTATCAGCTGCTTTTTAAATACGACTATTGTGCCATGTAGGGATTTAAGTTTATTTTATTCCTATGTGATAATTCTAAAATAAAATATATGATCACTTGCAAGTTGTGCATGTTCTTTATTTCACATTTATGTAATGAAATATAAAATGAAACCAGTCCTTTTCTATAAACAGAAAAAAAAATGGTAAAGCAATTTCATACTACATGAACTTCAAGCACAGCCATTTAAAAATTAATTTACATGATTGAGCCCAAAAGGTCCATTCGCTGTGAAATAAAAAACCCCAAATACTATCCTGGAAGGAAAGAAAATGCCAGACTACATGTAAACAAAAGCATTTTTTTTACAAGCATCTGAGATGGAATAAAAGATTTTTAGCCAAACCTGAAACTTGCAAAAAAAGAAAAAAATCTGATCCAGTAAATTCAGCAAAAACGTCCCAACGACCTCAGTGGGACTCGGAACAAACACAAAGACCATTAAGGAGACGTTGATCCAGAAATCACAAGGGCAGGTATGTGTATCCCTCCCATTTTACAGCTGAAGTAGCTGAGGGCAAGTTATTTGCTCAAGCTGGTAAAGTTAGTTCATCAGCTTAGCAAAAAACCCACAATTCACGCTTTTTCCGCATCTCGGACCAATCTCCGATCAGGTAATGGGGTTTCAGTACGCTCAGCGTTTGGTGGGGTTTTGTTTCAGTAGCAGCGGCACAGAACCCCCCCCCCCCCCCCGCTCCACTGCTGCACAATCCGACAACTTTTCCGTGTTCTGAGCAAAACTTCACATCCAACTTTCCACATCTCCTTATGGCCAGCGAATCGTACAGCCCAGCATTGCCGTGCTTCGAGGGAGAGAATACATACACGTGCTCACGCCGGGGGCCAGTTCTTGGCGTAGGGTTGGTCCGCGCCTAGTCCTGCACCTAAAATTCAAGTAAAGCTGCCCTGCGAGGAAGGTTTTACGCGGCAGCGAGGAAAAAGCCTCCTTCTTCCCTCATCCTGTAGCTTCCCCTTCCACCCCGCAGAGCCCGGGAGCAGGGCTGGGCTCTCTGGAGCAAGGCAGGGGACCCAAAACCAAGCCGTGGCCCCGTTGCCCCCCTTGCCACGTGGTTCACTGCCGCCTTCCTCCAGACCCAGTTGCTTCCTCAGCCTGACAAGGGAAACCGCATTTAGCGTCTTTAGTCCCCCTGAAGTAATTTTCTCTCAAGTAGGAAATAAAGCTGATTTTTTTTTCCCCCTGTAATACCAATAAAACAATAACTCGATATCACTTCTACCAAACCACCGCTGCTATAAAGGTAAAGATATGGAAAAGAAAATTAACTACTGTTTATGACAGCAGCAGAAGGCAAAAAGAAAAAAAAAAAAAATAAAAGCACAGTGCATGCAAGGGAACAGATGGCTTATGTCCAATATGGCCCATCTTCTGGATATTACTACTTTGGAAAGGAAGTCCATGCCACTTCAGAAAATAGCAATCTGTCTAAAATATGCTGAGGTTATATAATTGATCA
Organism: Haliaeetus leucocephalus; assembly: GCF_000737465.1. Lineage (NCBI taxonomy): Eukaryota > Metazoa > Chordata > Aves > Accipitriformes > Accipitridae > Haliaeetus > Haliaeetus leucocephalus. Next base: position 354,311 of record NW_010972666.1, read on the forward strand.
TTCCATAAGTTAAGGGGAAAAAAACCCAACCAAGCTACATTTCTCCATTGGATATTGATCTGCAGATGCTAAAAGTGAATCCCCTTAAACCAGCTATATACCAATATTTGTATATTTTATGCACATACATGCAAAATCTCTTGGGTCGTGTCCTCAGCTGGTGAAAATTAGTTTCATCGATGTTGATACCGATTTCCACGAGTCGAGGATCTGGCCTCTCATTTTAAAAAAATTCCTGAATTTTGTCAGTTTAACCTCACTTTTCGCAGAAGACAATTAGGCACATGTGTTCTGCTCAACGTTATTCACTGATTACACATGCATCCCAAACCAATACTGCGTGCACTTCTGTAGGAAAGACACACGCGTTAACAAAACCAGCGAAGAACGGCTTCGTGGCTAAATCGTGGTATCTGAAAAATACCTCGTCTAATGAAGCGCAGGAAATAGAGTTGTGAAGTAGATAAAGTGCCAAGTTCTGCTGGCACTTTGGGTTAAAGTCCCGCTGAGCCCTGGGTGGCTCTGCGTTGCTGCATTTGGCCCTTGCTACAACCTCACGGAACCACAACAGAAAATCTGTTTTCAGGAGCAGACCAGAAGTGGGATGCACGCACCCTCCCCTCTGTCCCCCCACCCTCAGAAGACCCAAGAAACGCTCAGAACTACTTTACGAAGACGTTGCACGCCAGGTAGCATGTAAAGAAAAGCTAGTGGAAGGGGCAGGCGGGATTTGAAACCATGCTGAATTTCATAAGGTCCTTGGTCTGCACCGCTAGGAAAAAACCATTCCTTGCACCTGCCTTTCCGAAAGCTAGGCTTGCAAACTGGTACGAGCAAATTTGGTTGAAAAAACACCCAGTGAAACGTGTTTCGCTCAGTCCTAACAGTCCATCTTCAAACCGGGGAGCTTCAGCCAGAGAGGCGTGGATTTTCTACAGGGGAAGCAACCTCCGCATCTTTCAATAAAACATACGTGGCATAATGAATAGCCAGACTTCTTTGGTGGTGATAAGATATTTTAACTGAAAACATCAGGGCGTGTTTAAAAAATGATTACGAATTATTTTAACAGTATTTGCAGAGGGTTATAAAAACAGCTATAATATTTTTGTCCTGGATTCTAGAATTACCAGTGTGACAGCTAATGCAGTAATGATTTGTTTCAAATGCCAGTGTTTAAGCTGTATAAAGCTGATTTTATACATTTTTCCAGTAGGCCGCATTGTAGTTAATGAAATTAAACACACCAATCGCATTTGTCCCCAGGGGATGAGGAACTGAACACGCCACTGGTTTATTTTTTTATTAAAATAAATTGCAGCCAGCAAGATGGACTAATTGCATACAGAATTGAAAAAGAAACATTCCATTGATATAATTAAGCCAATTTTCATGGACAAAAATAGTTATAGTGGATATAAAATAAGCAGAGCATTCACTACGGTTTGACTTCTCCCCACCCTCTGTATTTTGTACAGAACATTAACCATTAAACAAATATGTATCTCAAATGGGCTGACAGTGTTATCTAGTAATGATGGCTAAATTGATCCCAATAGCTGACGCCAGGGCATTGTGTCTCATAGCTTTGGTGAGAGAGTTCATAGGCCAAAAAAAACAGACCAGCAAAACCCTACCACATCAAAATATTACCTTAAAGCAAAACACCTGAAAGATGTAAAACTATCGAGACAAAACTAAATCACCGCCCAGTTTATTTTGGTCTGACATTTCACCCCAAACTGCCTGCGCAGTCACTTCGTTTTGGAGAGCTGCAGTCCAACCTCCCCCAATTTGGTCCCTAGTATTACAAAAAGCAAATGGTTAAGAGAAGATGAAGTCTTTCCACACCGGCTCAACAGAAACCAAGATTTACCGTGATAGGAGCGTTCTTCTGTGGCCTACTGGAAATAATTTGGCTGTCTCAGTCCATTTTCACCTGGAAAATGTCTCCCCAAGAGGACCAGCGGTCTCTCGTTTGCTGTACAAACGTGGGTTCGCTGGTACAAACGAATGCCTTACTAACTTTCCATCATAAATTTGGGCAAAGCACATCTTCGGGGGGGGGGGGGGGGGGCGACAGGACAAAAGCTCGTCCGCCCCTTGACCAGAAACTTTGCATTTTTCCCACTGTGCTGCTGAACAGAGCAACTGTGAGTTGGTACCGCTGCGCAGAGAAGCACTTCACTGCGTGAAAAAAAGGAGTTTGGGTTCTAGCCCTACCTACCAACGTTAAGCACACATCGTGCCCCTTACCGCAGGGAAATGTCTTCCCGGTTACAAAAGAAAAGAAAAAAAAAAAAGCAAGCAAGCTGCTTATTCGGGGTATGAGCATTCAGAAGCACGAAGAAGTACGCTTATTCCAGGGATGAAAGTCACATTTCATTTTTATTAGCAAAGAGGGTCACATCATTCACTGAATGAAGAGAAGGAAAAAAACCTCTTCAGGACAGGGACACTCTGTTACAGATTTGGACGCTACATAACACACAACCTATTGCACTGAAAATAAAAATAAACAGCCCATGAGTAGGTAGCGGTGATGCATGAAAATCCATTAAGAAAATAAAAGAAATAATAAGGTCATAGATCTTTTCCACTATGACATCCCTGACCTGAAATTCCTCCAGAAAAAAAAAAGGGCATACTAAGGACCAGAAAACACAGCCGTGATTTTGGTGTGGAATGCTGCGGAGTACTGACATATCAACAGGCTGCTAGCCAGAGAGTGGAAACAAATGTGTTTGCACGTATCCTTCAGATGTCTTCATTCTTAACTGCAGACGGCCACTGTGTGTATATGTATTTATTGATATGCTGGTTACTTACCCCTACAGGATTAAAAATACCTTTTGGGAAATAGGCATGAGAAAATCATTATTCGGCTAAGATTTTGATCCTTCCCGTTAGCATTCAGAATTGTGCGAGTTTATCATTTAAATAATCTCTAACTGGAAAAAAATAAACATATCCAGAAATAATGGGACAGCCATCAAGTTGTGGAAACAAAGCACGAGCTTGCCCTGGCCCACAGAGAGCACATACAGTCTTGCATGCCGTCAGCCTCGTGCTAGAGAAAAGGCCCGAATTGTAAATGTAGATTTTTTTTTTCTTCCACTACACAATTTCACACACCAGAAGTTTACTGCAACGGGGTGGGGGGGCAGGGTAACAAACAGAGAGACTGCAAATTTTACGCTTAGAAGGGCAAAAGTAAGTCTGAAAGACGTCGGTGCTTTTCCCCATCCTGTCACCAGGAGCAGACAGGGATCCTCCGGCAAGGCAGAGCACTCGCTGCTCCCACTTCCCCAGCTGCAGCGTGGAACTAACAATACGTTCCCCACCGTCAAGGTGGCTACCGAGCCTTACCTCGTCAGTGTTTGCAAACTTCCTCAGGCCTTTGTCTTTGAAGCACTGTATTAAATAGTACAGAGCTTTTATAAAATATATAAGCCATAATAATCATAGCCATAATAACAATAATAATACTTTTCACTCCACAGGGCCCTTTCTTCTGAGAATCTCAGGGTGCTTTACAAACATTAATGAACGCAGCCACGCCGCAGAAGGATATAGCCCTCTTAAAGGGAAGATTCCCTCCTCATTCATTCGCTTCGGGTATTTTGGTGCCCAAGCGAGGCCGTTTGTGCGGCCAGCAGTGCAGGCCAGGCGCGCAGGTGTAACCCCGGTGCGGCAGGAGGGCTGGAGCATTCCTTTAGCACCGGTCATGGAACGCTTACATCCGACTAAGGAGCTGGGGTATTATTACAGCGAGGAACGGCGATGAATTACACTGCTCCTGTGTTGTGAAATCCTAGCTCCTGCATTGCATTTTGCCTAGAAGCGAGTGGAGATTTTGTGCGTTTCAGGTACGCTCGGCTTTCTCCCGTCCGATAGTTCAGAATCCTGCCCATTTCAAAGTCTCACTATTACACTAGCAATGTGTGCCTGAACATTGGACGGTGTCTGTCTGTGTGGGGAACAGAAGAGCAATTCTTTGCTCTTTCTGACCCCGGTGTCTTCATCGGGTATTTTTAATAGCAACCTTTAGAAATGTGTTTGGTTTTATTTTTTTCCCCTTAGCTCATTAAAGGCCTAATTTGCTATTGCTGAACTTGAACTTGCACTGCAGTTCCAATACAAAGTCTAAAAATAAGGCAGCTTGCTTTGTCGGTAAAGTTTTTAAAATACAAGTCACAATTTCTGCACCGAGCGTGCTGGTTCACGACCGTACGGTACCTGAGATTTCACTGTGTGTTGTAAGACCTTTGCACGTGCATTGCCGGTTCAACAGACACACGCATCTGCGTAGACGCGTTTCGCATCGGCACGGTGTTTTTATAGGACACGGGAACATACCAGAATTGGAATAAAGTACCGTTCTTCGGTACACTTTATGAACTCACATTTATATGTGCACGGGCAAATGCCCTGTGATGTAAACACACGTGGATGAACGTCGCACGCGCTTCACGCACAAACTACACAGACACCCGCAAGCATTGGCTTTATTGCAGGCCAACATTCGACCCCCGGCTTCTGCCTCTTCTTCAGCTCTAGCACTTTGGTACCTTAAACCTGCTGGTCTGCGGGCAAGTTCAAAGCGTCTCCTGTGCCAGCTAACCAGTTCATTGCTCCCATTTGCCAAGGTTCTTCCCAGGACAAGGGAGACGGAAGCGCCTGGCAGCTGTTCCCTCTGCCCCTTCTCAAATACGGCAGGCGGGCAGAGAGGGTGAATCGATAAATTATATTTGTAGAATTTAGATTTTTTTTTTTTTTTAAAAAAGACTAAACTGATCTTAAATCCTCGGTAATTTTTGTTGCAGCGCTAATTACACATCACCTTAATTAGCGGATCACCCACCCCACACCCCCCCTCCCTGCCCAGCATCCCTAATTGCCTAATTGAACAGATCCGGGGCCGGGAGGAGGAGGAGGGGGGGAGGCTGAAGCAGCCGCGGTGGCGCGGACCCGCCGGGGGACCCGCGGAGCGTTGCTCACCGGACCGGGCTCCGCCTGTGCTCCGCGCAGAACCGCGCAGAACCGCGCACCGGCCCCGTTACCGACCAGCCGGGCTCGGAGACCGCCCGGCCGGCGGGGAAACGGGGACGGGGCTGCAGCCGGGCATCGGGTTGGCAGGCGGGGGGGGGGGGGGGGGGG
>NW_010972666.1:359480-361995 GCF_000737465.1 Haliaeetus leucocephalus
CGGGGGGGGGGGAAAAGGGGGAGGGGTGTGGAAGGGGGCGGCGGTTTGGCGCGGGGGGGGGGGGGGGCTGGACAGGAGCAGGGCAGAGGCGGCGGCAGGCTGGGAGGTGTTAAAAAAAAATAAAATGAAACAAAACAGGAAAAAAAAAAAACCAACCAAACGGCAGAAATTTTCGTTCCGATGTTGGAACCGCCCGGGGAAGAGCAAAGGCGGTTGCACGCCGGGAAGCGGGACGCCGGCATCTCGCCGGCCTTAATTAAAAAAAATAAAAAAATAAAAAAATAAAAAATGACAGTCAAGGGGAAGCCTGTCCTCGTCCGAGGCGAAGCCCTAAACCCAGGAGCAGGGACCGGGGACGGCGGGGCTGCATTGCCGAGCGTTCGCCCGCCCGCGGAGCCTGCCCGGGAGGATGCGGCAGCTCTGCCGAGAGAAACTCGGGCTTCCACCTCCGTCCCGTTCCCGACGGTGAAAAGCGAACGCGAGCGGAGAAACGCTGGAAGGGTTTCCCCAGCGCCCTCGTTTATTCAGCGCCCGAGCCCCCAGCAATGCCCATCCGTGCGTGTTTTGCGGTGACGCTCGTACCCCGCAAACCTAACTCGGGGGTTTCGATGGGGAAGGAATTTTTCCTTTCCCCCGGCCCGTCCATTCGCCGTCTCTCCACCTTCTTCCCGAGCGGAGCAGCGGCCGCAGCCCTCCTCCGCTGCCGACCTCCTCGCCCCCTGAGCCGGCCTAAGCCTGGCCGGTGACAACCACCGCATCCGAGGGTCGTTGTCCCCGTCCCCCCCCGGGGGAGGCGAGCCAAAACCGGTCCCCGGCCCCCGCTCCCTGCCTTTCTCCCGCTGCCCCTTTAGCATTACCCCAAATTTCCCTCTAACCCCACGCAGAGGCGTTCGGCCCCCTTCTCCAAGCCAGGTAACCGAGTCCAATTCCCCCCGAGGGGGCCTCATGGCATCTGCTGAAAATCTTCTCCAACGAAATGAAACGGCTGCAGGGGTGGGCGGTGGGTGCCGTGCCCCGACGGCGGGTGCCCCGCTCCCCCCCCGGGCACGGGCAGCCCCTTCGGAAGGAGCAGCCCCGGGGGAAGGGGCTTGGGAAGGGTCGGGGGGGGGATTTCGTGGCCAAACCGGAGTTCTCGCTACCTTGCCGATGGAAAGGCGGCGAGATCCGCACGCTCGCCTCCGTGTTTAATCTGTTTTGCAAATAAATACTCCTGGGATCCTGAAACCTTAGCTTTGGACTACCGTTTTGAACTGTGATCCCTAAAAAATCCTCGGCTGAAACCCCATAAACCGTTGGGCCTTGTATTGTATTAAACACCTGATTTTAATCAGAGCTCAGCCTTCCAAATAGACGCCTTCCAGTTTGCATCAGCAGCTCAACGGCCGGAGCTTTCTGAACCGCAGCTCCTTCTGCCGAAGGGGAGCGATTCCTTCCAGGCACCGAAGTCCCGGCTCATCTCCCTGGCACCTCACATGTCCGGGCACCGAAAACCTCTTCGTCCCGAAGCCTCAGCAGCTTCATTTGGGCTACCGTGCTGGGAGAGCCCACGGGGGAAAGGCCGGGGCCGTGTGTGGGGTTCGCACCGCGCTGAAACGCGGCCGGAGCCGGCACCGCACCCACGGGCACCCATCTGCAAAAACCCGGTGCCTTTTGCAGAAGCGAAAAGAAAAAGAAGGAGAGCAAAGAGGAAAAAAAAAAGGGGGGGGGGGGAAGAGAAATATTCCACTCTATTCAACCTCGCTTTCACAGCCAGGAGGGCTCTGGAAATTACTCTTCTCCTTAACCACCGAAAACAACAAGTGATGACTTTTTAAAAAAGTTATTATTTGAACGGGGGCGTTTAAAGCGTGTGTTTATTTGAGAAAAAAAAAAAAAAACCAACGCAAAACAAAACAAAAACCAAAAAACCAAAACTGTCCGAGGATGAATTGAAGGACAACTTCCCAAAGAGCGTCGCAGCGATGCGCTGCCAATATCGATCACGCCAAGAGTAAAACATCCCCGCCTCCGAGCAGCATTTCTGCGTGCGGAGCCGCGTTCCGTGGGGCGAGGAAGGCGGGCGGGTGCCCCACGGACACGGAGGGAAGGCGGCCCCGCGAAGGTAAAACGCTGGGCCCTGCCGTTTTGTGTCCTTGGGAAAACGGGAGCGCGGGGGTAACAAAGCCGGTTTTTTTAAAGCAAGCTGGAGCGAGGAGCCGCAGGGCTCCGTCGGGCAGGATTTGGGAGACCCGCGTCCCCTCCGGGAAGAGACCGCGGGGGGGTGTACGGGACCCGGGACCCGCAGCGAGAAACTCCGGCTGGGCTCGGCGAGTGGAAAAAACTCCCCGGTAGCCAACCTCGCCTACAAAATAAACCTCTGAGCCCACGCGTGAGCGGGTTACGTGCGCTCCACGCTGCCTGCCACCCTTCGCCAGCCGGCCTCGGAACCGACGGCCGCTGTTCCAGCCCGAAGGCTACGTCCCGGGACCGGGACCGGGGCCGAACCCCCCCCCGCCTCACCTGGGAGCGCTCCCCG
>NW_010972666.1:362252-362909 GCF_000737465.1 Haliaeetus leucocephalus
CGGCCCGGCTCCGCGCCCTCCCGCCCGGCCGCCGGGGAGGGGGGACGCGGAAGAAGGGAGAGAAAGGACCTACTTTTGGGCAGTTTTCTCGCCCTCGCCTTGGATCTCATCGTGTCGGCTTGTGGATTCCTCTCCTCCTCCTTGAGCCCAGAAGCAGCTACACACTATCTTCATCTCCCAAGCATTGTCAGTTTGGACACCTTCGCACATGCGCACAGAGCATTCAATCTGACACCCTCACCAGGGCCAAAAAAACTTTCCAATGTATTCATCATCATCGGGGTGGTTTTTTTTTTTTTTTTTGTCCTTTCCTCTTCTTCAGACCACTTATCTCTCCCCCCTCCTCTCTCCCAGCACCATCACAGCCTTCCCCTGATCTGCCCCTTTAAGAAAAATCAGCCCTCTCCGCTCCTACCCCTCCGCACACTGACCTTACACACTGGACAATATTTAAGGATCAAGGTGCCATCCTATAAAGAGGTGATTATCATTGTATTCTTCTTCTTACTATTCTTTTTCTTCTTATTATTCTTACTACTACTAAACAGCAATGCCGTAGAGAGAGTTTGTTAACGGATGTCATCTTATGATTGTACCTATTTTAGACGTGCTTTTATTTTTAATCGGAAAAAAGACTCGTTTACAGTCACTTTGCAA
>NW_010972666.1:363386-364544 GCF_000737465.1 Haliaeetus leucocephalus
CGCGGAACTCCCGCGGAACTCCCGCCGCTTTTCTTCTGCGTTTCAGGTGGAAAGCAGCGCGGCGGGGATGCGCTCCCGAGGGTCGGGGGAAGCCGGGAGACGGCGCGGACGCCCCCGAAAAAAAAAAAGGGGGGGGAGAGGAAGGAGAAATATCCCCCTCCCTCCCTCCCGGAGCGATGCCGGCCAGCCCGCAGGACCTGCCCGTCGCCCCCGGGAGCGAAGGTAGAGAGAGCCCGGGCAGAGGGGCTTTGAAGAAAGGAGCGAAGTGTAAATAGCCCGATGATTGATGTGCTGGCTTTGACCGCGGAGAAAGCACTATTTTCATTCAAGTGGCCAGGTCAGATGGTCACGGAAGAAGGTTGAAAGGTAGGATTTAATGAGATTAATACGGAGAGAGAGAAAAAAAAAAAAAAGAAAGCGCGGGCCTTCCTAAACATTCAATAAAATACCCGGGTTAGGGAGAGCGCTCTGCGCTTGCCGTGCTAACCCGTAGCGGGGCTCGGCGAGCAGGAAAAGCCGGAGCCCCCTCACTGAAGGGCATTGCAAAAACCCTCCAAAAACTTCGCTGGGTGCGTCAGGTCTCTGCTGGAAGCCCTGCTGCCAGCTGCACTTTTGCCCTGCAGGTGGAACTGGGGAGGAGGGGGGGGGGAGAATAGTCCTGCTAATTACCGCTTTTCCCCTCCTCAATAAACTCTTTAATTGCAAATGGGAGCAGGGCCCTTTCAGGTGCTACCTAGGAGCCGGCGTTAAGGGGCAGGGTGGTGGAGCGGGAGTCCAAATAAAATAAATACGGTTGAAGGGAACGAGTAGCCACGTGTCGCCCAAAACGCTGCGCTGGTGCCCGTGAATTCCTGCCCCGAGGACGCCTGAGCGCCCAGGTAGCCGTTTCGCGGCACGGCGGGCACCCCGAGGTTGGAAAAAAAGGAGCTTTTCGGAGCTTCACCGGTAAAACAGGGGCTCTAACGTTTCCAATGCAGCGAAATCTTTCTCCCGAGGACCTCGGACGCTAGCTGTCTCCCGCCTCCCCCCGTTGAGCTGCTCCCGGGACAGGCGCATGTCGGTCGGAGAATGTCCTCCCGGGCTATTTCTCCCCGTTAAGCCAAGCCGTCTTCAGGCAGGGAAAAAGCTGGCCGCGGCCGGGAAGCGCTCACCCCGACC
>NW_010972666.1:365343-365735 GCF_000737465.1 Haliaeetus leucocephalus
GGGAGCGAGGCTCCTCAGAACCGAGGTACCGCAAAAATCCCGCAGCAAGGTGGGCGGCTCGGGGCGGCCGGGACCCCCGCAGCCGCTCCCCGGAGCTCCCCACCCGGCCGGGGCGAGCATCCCGCGGCTGCCACCGGCTTGCCCCTGTCGGAGTGCCGTGTCGCTTCCACGGGGAACGATAAATTCACGAGCGTGGAGGAAGGGAGAAGGGCCAGGAAGCTTCTCACCTCCCTCCCAGGGGGGTTACCAAGGACCCGGCCCAGGCAGCCGGCGGTCCCGCACGCCCGGAGAGGCGAGCGCTCGCCCGCTTCGCGGGGGTGCTTGCGTGGAGTTTTGCCCACGGCGAGCTAGGGGACCCCCTGGAGAGATGGCTCAAGGGGAAAACGACACCC
>NW_010972666.1:365745-369013 GCF_000737465.1 Haliaeetus leucocephalus
CCCCCCCGGCGCCCGGGGGGGGGGGGGGGCCCCGCGGGGGGGGGGTACAGGCAAGCCGGTGGTCGTGAAACCCGGCTCTTAGGAGCTTCTCTCTGCCGCCCTTGCTCCTGTTGGCACCTTCCTCGCCCAGGCACTAGCCATTTCAACACACGCTCGGCAGCGTGCCACAGGCGTTCCGGCGGGGAGCCACGGCGGCTTTTTAAAGGGGGGCACTGGAGGGGGTCTTACGGGGAGTGGGGGGGGGATGCTTAGGAAGCCGGCTTTAACACAGGCTCCGAGTGAAACCCGGCGTGCCAGCCTCCAGACTCGAGTGGGCTCAAAGCCCGAGGTGGGGGGGACACACCGCTGCGTGTGTCCCCCCCCACTCGGGGCAGCTGGGGACGGGGACTGCGCCCCGGTATGTTGGAGAGATAAAGCAGCTTAGAAGGGTTCCTCTTAGCCCGGTTTGCCCGGGAGCTGCCGCACACGCAGAGTAAAACCCCTTTGCCGTCGCCGGGTTTTTCGCATCAATTCCTTATTGTTTCCGCGCAGCGTTGCGGGGGAGATTAGAGCAAGAATTAATATTCGAAAACTGCGCAAGATCCCCGTGGCGTCCGACGGGGCTGCTCTCCGTCAGGGTCAGCGAGCCCCGGCCAGATTAGGCAGCAAGAATGTCACACGCTTCCCTAGAGCTTTTCCCTTTCTAATCTGCCATTAATAAGCGGAGGAAGCACACGCACAAGCGCCACATTGTAATTAGGCTCTGCCTTAAATCCACGCAATCCGAGAGCAGCTTGCCTTTCATCCCCGCCGGTGCCAAGGAATTTCAACACCTTTCGGACGCGGTTTAAAGCCCCGTTTCCCTGCGTGATGCCGGCACAAGGGGGCAGTTAAGGACAGCCTGGAAGCCCCGGACCGCCGCTCGGGTGGCTGCGGGGTCAGCGGCGGCGGTGGGGCCAGGAGAACCGGCGGGGCGGGCGGGCTGCACCCCCGCGGGGAGCCTTCGCCCCTCCACCGAACCGGCCGCGGGGAAAAAGTTTGGTTCCTTCCACAGCAGCAGGAGCAGCAGCTCTGCTGCCTCCCTCAGCGGCCGGGGCGGGGGAAAATAAAATAAAATAAAAAAAATATATGTATCTCTCTAAGGCGGGCTGCAGCCTCCCCGCCGTTACGAGCCAGAGCAGCCCGGGGGTCAGGCAACCCCGGCTGGCGAGCCCCCCGACCTCGCCGGGGTCTCCGGTGCCGGTCCCGGTGCCCGCCCGGGCGGGGAACCAGCCGAACCGGAGGAGCCGGCGCCGGTGCGTCCCGAGGCAGCAGCTCGGGTACGGGGCTCAAAGGCACTTTAGGAGCAGGTAAAGAGGGATTTCGGCTGGGTCCGGGGAAGCGCATCATCTCTCCCATAGAGCCGAGTAGCTCTTTTTCCTGGAGAAACCTATTTGCACACTCAGTGGTTCAAAATCATTTTTTTTACCCGAAAACCTCCGAGAAGCTGCAAAACAAACAGCACTCTGAGAAAGACAGAAATGCCTGCATTTGGTCCAGGAAAAAACCGAATAAAAATCAAGTCACTCTTACTGGTCCCTCTTAGCAATGAAATACATGGGGGGGGGGGGGGTAATATCGTCGCAAAACCTGTGCATGCATGTTACTGCCCTGCAGCTCACTTTCCTGATACTCAAGCTGCACTGAAATCGGTCTTTGCATCAAAATGCGTTTATCGGATTTTTTTTTTCCTTCTTATTTCTAGAAGCAAACACTGGCTCCTCTGGCCATGAAAAAATACCGTGTAAATTGCCATTTAAGCTTTTTCAAAAAACATGTTCAGCTATAAGAATTCCTTCGAATTCGTTACACTCCACTACGCAAGGCTACGCCTTGCTGGTCCAGGGTAAGGTAAAAATGCATGTCCTAAAATGAGAAGTCGCAAAAGGAAAAGCAACATTTACATTTGAATATCTAACTTGAACAGTATTATAATTACAGTCGTAAAAGATCGTGCGCTGTTGTCTTTCAAACGCCAGGCTATGAACAGACAGTTTTCGGAGGATGTAAACACGACGGCTTTAATCACGACGGTCTCTTGGACGGAAGGGAAATTAAGGAGTTATAGCAATTTTTTGAGACGTTTGATCAAAATATTTTTGCCGGGGGAGCGCTTGCCAAACGAAGGCAAAATGGAAACGATGGGCTCTGTCATTCGGCAAGGAGTTTTGTAGTGGAAAGAGCCCCGGTCCGCAGTCCCTCCGGGCAGAGGGTTCCCCTTCCCCGGGGGCTCTCTGGAGCACCCCCTCCTGCGGGCGGTGGCACTGGGACACGGGAACGGGGCGACTCCTTTTCGAGCAAACGTTTTGCAACCGAAACGCCGCGTTCTGAAGACATTAAAACGATCTGCATCGCCTTTCTTCTCGAAATTAGCACCCCGCCACCCCCCCAAAAGTTTAAGGCGAGCCGTGGAGACCGGGCACGGTCACCCTTCCCCGGCAGAGAACGGCCGGGGCGGGGGGGAACGGGCCACCCCGCACCCCTTGGGACCCCCCCGGGACCCCGAGAGGGGCTTTTCTTTCATCAGGTGTTGCGGGGGGAGACGAGGGAACCGAAAATCGTCGGGATTTCGTTTGCCCTTTTGCCAAAGAGAAATGCCTTCCCAGCTCGTCCCCGCTTCGCAGCAGCAACCGGCGAGCCCGAGGTGACCCCCCCTCAATAACCGTCCCCAAACCCCCACGGGAGCCCCGGGGGAGGCACCTCCGTCTCTTGAGAACCGAGGGGCGCCGGGGGGGGGGGCCCCCTTGCTCTCACTGCTTCTCTGGGGGTGTCTGGGATGAAGGAGGGGGGGGGTCAGTCCCCGAAGCGATGCCAACCTCGCCAGCCCGGCCGGGGGGGGACACACTGGGACATGGGACAGGGCAGCCCCGCTTCTCCATCCCCAGCCCCACGCCGCGGGGGTGCCGAGCCCCCGCGGGTTACGCGCCTGCTTTGCTTGCGCTTCCCCCGCCACCGGTGGCTGCAGCGGAGCCGGTTGTATAATTATTAGCTATTAATTGAGTTCAAGACCTTTTATGGCTATGGGAAATGAGGAGTCCGACCACTAATCCCAGGGAGGGTCTGCGCCCGGCCAAAAGCTATGGAAAAGCCGTCCAGGGCTGGCTGGGCCCGGCCTGACACAATGCCCCTGGGGGCGGGGAAAGCATTAACGAAAAAAATTCATTAGGTGAAAATTATAGAAACTTTAAACCGAGGGATTTATTTACGAGAAGCCCTTTGGGGGCTGCCACTCGAGAACGGGGCGGGGGGG